>NC_092692.1:29755360-29881744 GCF_964275005.1 Diadema setosum
TTGTTAAATACACAAAATGTGAACAATAGTTATAATAAAAATGTTTCCAGACTAAACCGTCTACAGTTATGGTTTATTGAGAGAAATACTGATATCTCCTTATATTTCAGGTTATATGGCGAAAATTATGTATGGGATGTTTTGTGATACAACAGACCTACACATATACATCTAATGTGATATCTTGATTTTTTTTTTAAATCACTGCTCCCAAAGGTAAACAGGACCTTTAAATGTGAGGCGTCTTCTTGGTCGATGGCAAGCTGAACTTTGTCGTGACCCTGTGACCCAAGGAGACCCCGTGACGACAACAGCAGCTAGCCTGCCTTACAGACTTTCAGGGATTTGATATTAGCTTTCTTAATTACTCTGCAATGCGAAATCATGACACAAACTCAAGAATTGGTGAAAAATTATTTGTTTATTGATAATTATGTTAATGTTGCGCGCAATATAATGTACATCTGTATTGTCCAATTATCCAATTGTCCAATATTCTTCCAATCGTAATCCCTCCCCTCGTCCGACATTTAAGGAGGGGGTCAAAGAAGCAAAGTGTAATATAATTCATAATGTCATAGGCGCTACCAACTGCTCTGTTCTACCCGTTAAATGGCGTTACCTTTTAATCGGTAGGCCCTAAATGCTGTGCATTTTGTCTCGTTTGTTTCTTTTTGGAGGGTTTTTTTTCCGTACTGCATTGTTGACATCCTTAAAGGGGCATTCCACACGATTTTCATAATTTCACATCATGTAGTACATAAATCGACAACTCCACGTATAGATTTGTGGAATTTATTGTCGTCCTTGAGCAGAAAAACCAATACTCTAAAAGATCTAAAACAAATTACACTGAACAGTGTTGATGACATAGGAGCCTCACATATTTCAGAAATGTGACAGTGTAATTCCATTATAATACCGCTTGCTAAGTTCACCTGTGTAGAATCTGTATGCATGCCTTCTTCTTTTGTTCTGCTTCCTTGAGCCCCAAGTCATGCATTCTCATGGTGAGGCTGCCATGTCATCATCCTAATTCATTGCAATTTGTTATGCATTTTGAAAACACTATTATTCCTTATCCTAATCACTGTAAATTCTGAAACTCTGTACTTAGTATAACTAATTTATTGTTGTTCAAATGTAAAAATCTGAAAATCATCCGGAGGTCTCCTTTAATGACGTTTCTTTTATACGTGATTTTCCATGATACACATCATATCCGTCATGGTATCAGCTGTGTAAGTGACTGATGAAATAGATAATGAGCATACCCTGACGCGCGTTTATGTTGCATTTCTGGCGGGAGGAGTGGATCATGCGATTACGTAATACGATGCATCACCTGTGTGCGTTTGTCGTTACCAAGCGATCGTGGCGCCTTGGCGCATCACATCTGTTACTTTTCTCGAACCGTTTTGAGCGCCACGCAACTCGCCTCAAAATTTCTGCAATTACGCGGGAAAATGGCTCCTGGCAATGGCATCCTAATCACCTAATCGCAAGACAACACCGACCCCTGGGAGCCCATTTTATAAAAGAAAGGCGCAATACATTAACAGAAGTTGTAATATGCTTACTGCAGCTACCAAAAACATAATTTTAGTCTGAATGCTCAATCCCGATTGGTCACCAGTAGCCTGTTGTGGCAACTGCAATCATTGTAGAGTGCAATTGTTATCGAGAACTGCGTGCAGCGGAGACCCTGAGGCACCATTAAGACAAATTTGCATAGATGCACGGAAGAAGAGACAAACGCGGAGGAGGGATTAAGGAAGAGAATCCTGGGGGAATCAGTAATGATCATTCGGTGGCTAATGCGTTTAGACAAGAAAGCGTTCGAATCTATCCTCATGGACTGACTAGAGGTTTTGCCCTATTATAATGTAACCTTTCCAAAATGCCAGCAATGGTATCTTTCTGTGTTGTTTTTCTTTTCAGTTGCGGTATTGTTTTTGTTGATTGTTTTATCCCTTTTCTGTTATTTGGCTCACCATGTTTATCTTATATAGTTGTCTAATTTCAAGCCTCACACAAATCTGTAGCTTAGACCAAGGTCGTATTATTTTGTTCCATCGCCTCAAACTGGAATGCTATCACTATTCAAGTCGGGGTTGTTTCCTCCGAAGAGCTCAATGATGGATTGTAAAGCTGCTACAAAGAAGCGAAATAATATCAACATTTTCTTCCCTTCTCTTTTCGTGTCACCAAGTCGATATGATACCATTATCACAAAATTTTGCCGTTAGACTTCAAAATCAGTGCATACCACATGGTATATCACAAGAAAGAGTGAAAAGGCATTCATCATTGGAACCAAGTTTTAGCTCTACAGTCCCAACGGCTGTCATCACAGAAGCAGTATGTTTGGAGTTGTCCGTCCGTCCTTACATACGCGTGATATGATTGATCTCAGTCAGTACATCGTTATAAGAGAAATAATGAATGTCATCAGATAGAGAGAAAGTCTTCGCGTTAGGAAGCAGAAGCATACCCCGGGCGAATTTATCTAGTTTTTTTTTTTTTTTTTTTTTTTTTTTTTTTACTCATTATAGATTCAGATGAAATACTTGATTTCGATTATAATCTTCTTAACAAGAATGGCTTGTTCCTTGAAGTTGAAATCCACCCAAAAAGTGAATAATGAATAAGAAATTGTGAGAGCATGGTATCATCAACTTGCTGATTTGAATATTCATATAAGGACTGGTCACAAAATGTTTTTGTTTTTTTTAAATAAAAAAAAAATCTTTTATGTGGACTACCCCGTTAAGTGAACTCTTCTCAAATCATAATGACGCATCGTGAAGTGAATGTTGTCAAGGGAGATGAACGGAGAATCAAACTCTTAAACCAGACGCTAGAGAAAGTATAATCCGTATCATTGTCATCATAATCATCATCAAATTGATCATCACCATCACCATAATCACCATCGTAATCATCATCGTCATCGTCGTCGTCATTATAATCAACAACAACGACGACGACGACGACGACGATGATGGTAATAGTAATAGAATGCCTCTACAAGCCAGGTATCTTGACTATGGGGTTTGTTCGAAGTCCGGTTTGGTCTTGTTCTGTCTTGCTTTTGGAAGAAACTTTCAGCGTACAAACGTACGTATTTCATTCACAGACAGCGTATATATTCAGGGAGGTTGGAGTCTCACCTTCTTGGTATAGGCCCTAAATACCATCAGCGAATTGGCTCCACTCGACTTACCACGGAGGGGAGAGCCTTTCCCACCTCCCGCACTTATACCTTCACCGGGAGAATGACTCACACGTCCCAATAACATCAGTCAATGTGAACGTGTACCTCATGATAATTGCCGTGCGACAAAGATACCAAGATGAATGCTTCAAAGTGACATCGTTAGCTTTTATGTTGTTGTTGTTGTTTTTTTTTTCTTTCTTTCCCAGGCCAATGACGTGTAGAGGCGCTGCCGTGCATAAAGAGATAGGGGAATATACAGAGATAAAGGGGAAGTCAATTCTGTCTTATTTGTACAGCAATTATTGTTCTGCCGTGACCCAATTCAGTAACAAAGCGAGTACAGTTTCTACTGGCATCGGATCAGCAAACAATACTTCGCATCAGCGTAACCTTTGACCTCTGACTGCGTAACAGATATCCGACGAGCAGGAGAGGAAGACAGAGTAATGTAAAACCAGAAATATTCCCGGCATGATATTTTCGCGAATTGCCACTGGTATTCGATGCACAGGTAGACAGGAACTTTCGCGTGCATATTTATTTCGCGCCAAATCATGGCTCCCCGCAAAATTCGCTAAAATTTCATGCATGCGAAAATTTTTGGTTTTATAGGTACATTGTATTCCTACAACAATGTATTTCGCCTGTTGCTCTGTTGTTTTATTTCTTCGCGAGGTTTTTGTGCAGTGCTGTGAGGAATTAAACCTGAAACATAATAGGCATAGGCCTAAATAAGAATACACAAGTACCTGAAAAAGACAAAGAGTGTTTTATGATAATACATACAGTAGTAGATCAGGGGCTGTGAGCCAACAGCGGAACTAATTACGAGCATCGATCATGTTGGAGCCCGCTACATTCGGCGCACTGCGTGGATGCCGTTTGCCCCCGAATCCCCGTTGTCCCATTTATTTTTTAACGGGCGATCTGGAACACCCGTTAAAGGCACAATGTGATTGTTAAAATGGAAATGGATTGATTAAGATAAAAAAGAGACAAAAAGTAAAACATTTCTATGGGCAGAAAATTGGTGCCGTCATTTTAAACATTGTCCATTAACTCAGGTTTGATGATATCGTCTTACGTATAACCCTTTAAGGCATACTCAAACCAGATAACAGCAGCAACACCACAATCTTATTTGACCACTTTAAAAGGGGAAAAATCTAGATCAGATATGCAGAAACATTACATAGATTACAACATTCTCTTTGCATAACTTCAGAGAGTTCCGTCTCACCGGACCATCTGTAACCATGGCAACTGTCTCGCATTCATCCCAGTTGTGACTAAGCTTCATATTCTTTATCTTTGTCCATTAATGCTTCTTGCTCTTGACGAATTAATCACAGAGCGTTAGCAAGATGTCAATGTCGTTTTTGGATGGTTATTTGACCAGTTCTTTGTTGATGTTGTTGTTGTTTTACTGTATGATTAGGCTATGTAGACCTACAAGTTATGTTGTTTTATTGAGATTTAAGTAGCTTTATTAGGGAAAGAAAATCAAATATCGAATTTGATGAATGCACGGATTA
This sequence comes from Diadema setosum, assembly GCF_964275005.1. Lineage (NCBI taxonomy): Eukaryota > Metazoa > Echinodermata > Echinoidea > Diadematoida > Diadematidae > Diadema > Diadema setosum. Next base: position 29,760,116 of record NC_092692.1, read on the forward strand.
CATTACATCCTCGTGAGAATCCCTGTGAAAATTCACCGTGAGAACCGGGACAGTAACGGCAATTGTTCGTCGATGATAGCATTAACAGCGCTTATCCGTTTAATTCGTGCCCGAATCACGGGGAACGGTATACAGTTAGGGACTCAATTAAACCGAACTAAGTGGATTTATTCCTCCTGCTGATGTAGGATTATGCACCGAGTTCGTTTTCAGCATGCATACCGGTCATTATCACACAGACATTTCGCTTATTCATGATTGTCTGTCTCACATACACAGAGATTACTCCGCAAGGTTTAGGACCTACGCCTACCAGTGCGATAATTGAGTGATAGTGCATGCCCTTTTCGAACTCCACGAGAGTTTCGTTAATTCTCTACGCCCTTTTATAAATTGTGTATAGTTTAATTCAAACCATAATGTGAGTCTTCGTTCCGAGTGGAATAGATGCGTTGCTCTTTATAGTCATAAACACGACCATAATAATAATAACATTGTGGTATAATGAAATACGAAATTTTCATTAGTGATAAGAGATGGGTGTGTGTTTTGTGTTCTTATTCGATTGTGATATCATTTAAGACTTTATATGGCTGTGTGTTAGCACATTAATGGGATCGCATCGCACACACACACACACGCACACACACACACACTCACACACACACACACAAGGGCCATAATTCACACAGATAGGCCTACACATTTTGTGTACTCACCGCGAAGAAAACGCACGCACACACAATCACAAACTTTGTACTTAATCGTCTACAGTCGCATATTACCAACTCCTCCTTTTTCTCATTATATTCACCTCCGCTCTCTTCCTCCGCTCTTCTGCTCATTACATTATTCTTCCTATTATCATACACTATACTAGAATTGTCATCACCATCATCAATATTATCTTTATGACTACGTTGATATCTACTGCAGACTCGTGTTGACCGTCCGATGGCTGCCGGATGACACGGCATGGCACTGGTCCCGAGTTTCTTTGCATGATCAGTTTGCGAAAATCCCTTACGCCTATACACAGGCGAATGTCATGGAGGACATTTTAGCGTCACCGACCCTTATAAAGCAAACACGAGCTCATTCACTCATTCTGTTCATCAGTGATGTGACCGAATTGTTACCCATTGACATGGATTCGCCCTTGAATTCGTGAATTAGAATGATGAACAGGCAGGATATACGTAGAACTAGGAAGACATTTCTATAATGGTGTCAATTTATATTTCAGTATCAGTATTTCACTAATTATTTGTCCGTGGGCGGGTCCCGGAAAATCCGCGGTATGCTCATGGTCTCTTCAAGTGATTCATCCATTAACTGATTCATCAATGTTGATAGCTGATGCTGTCAACCCTTTAATTTCATGGTGATGAAAATGATGATCTTGCAGTACTTTGATACACTGAAGTCTGAACTACTACCGAGTAAACCCTCTCGCAGGATCATTGTACTGTAAATTATACTGTTTAGATTGTGGGTAGTATACTTACCATTGGCACCGACAGCGTTAAAGAAAGCTGAACAGAACTGAACTTGTCATTCTTAAATGATTTGCCCGTTGATGGACTTTCGTTATCTATTCAATAGACGGACGTGACAGTATGAACAAGTTCAGAGCTGTGTAAATTCAAACTATTGATTTTAGATGACTCGGTACAGAAGGAATGTCCATTCTCTTTCGGTAAAACCCCTCAGGATACACATCAATGAAAAAACGAATCGAAATGATTCTTTCTCTAACCATATCGAGGTTAATCGGTGTATCGTCTACAGGTATAATACCATGAATATTATTATGGTTATGTATGCTAAAGCACTTCAGTGGATGTGCCCATTTGCGAATACATTACTCTTGAGTCTAGGATTATTCAACATGTTCAAGCACATTGTTCAACAGGCATACCACGGAGTTGCGTCAATGATATAGGGCCTACACTCAAAGTCCATGTTGTATGGGTAAGCGCAACGCCATGTGTAGGGAGAGATAGAGTCAGTTAAAGCCAGTTTTAGCAATTGAAGATGTATTTAAAGCATAACTTTTGACATTATATTTTGGAGATGGTGCTGAAAAAAAAAACCCGATTTTTTTTTTCTCTCTTTTTTTTTTTTTTGTTGTTGAACGATTTGTACATTATATAATGTACCCGCCCCTCCCCCTGTTGTTGTTGGGTTTTTTTTAACTCTCTGGAAAATGACAGACAGCATTATTAAAGGATGATTTCGGATTAATAGGGGTACATTGACTTGATTAATGGGTTTTCTTGATATAAGTAACTCTGTGGAACCTGCATAATACTTTTTTTTTTCCTTTTTGTAATGATGCACATGACACGTGGTGTAGTGTAAGGCGTCCACTGGTCCGATTGATACGCAAAGTCACCCCCTTTGTCTCGTGCGAAAATGAAGCGTGAGTCAGTAAAAAGAATCCCGTAGCAGGCGGGAGCGTGGGACAGTGCCGCCGTAGCCCCTCTTTCTCTGCGTCGCGTCCCCGCGCTCAAGCGAATCGACTTCGAGGATTGGCCTGTATCAAATGCTCATTTTAATTTCTGGGGGGAATTTTTCGCGATGCTTTTCAAGCCCCGCAGCACATACGGCCCAAAGTCCGCCATGCCACGTTAACCAAGCGAAACAACGGGTTTTTGATGGCCAATGTCATCCCATTCACCCATCAGTGCCATTCTTGCCTGAGCGTCGTCATCTGCTACTCATAGTCAAAGACTACGACGAAACATTCGACTGACAAGCGACGTATTTTGCCGGGAACAATTTACAGTACCACTCTGAAAGCATTTAGCGTGATTAGAATTATATCAGCTTCAACTTCATTTTTATTTGACATGTAATCGCCCTCATTTTATCTTCCCGCTAAACTAACTAATACGATTGCTGCTATAGCTGCGTGAAACGTATACTCTGATCATATACAATGGCGATAAATTAGAACGTTATTGAAGCGTAAGAGCGTGGTATAGATTCTCTTTAATCATGAAACGGCTATTACACAGTTTTTACTCCGCATTTAAGGATGAAGAGGGTGACGCAGCAACAAAAACACGAAAACAAGAAAGGAAGACGGAGAGAGAAATATAGCGCGTCCTACAGCAATAAACAAATGACAAAGCAGCGCCAATTAAGTCTGTTTTTATTAATGATGATATTGCTCTGTCACTCTTGATGTAGAATGTTCAAGCTTGCACACAATGTCCAGCCCCCAGCCTGCATTCATGGTTATTTCCGAATTAGTATGTGTGTTTTTCCACAAGGGTCCTCTATATACCGGTCCATGTGGTGAATTTGTCGACCATCTCAAAAACGTTGATTGATTAATATGATGTCTTGCAAAGGATAATGACTAAAAATCAACTAAAACAAAGAAGAAAAGTAGGAAGTCAACATGTTATGTTATAACGCTTACTTACAACATCCTAATTGTTGCTATGAGCAAATCTCCCGGTTAGGATATTCACATCTTCTGTAGTAGTGGAAGTAGTAATCCCTCGACACCATGCATGCGGGAGCATTGTGGCACAGTGGATATAAGACTCGTGACATTTGATTGGAGGTCCCGAGTTCGAATCCCGTCAAGTGCCTTCGTCCTTTGACGAGATGTTTTTACCCATGTCCCTCTCGACATACATTGTATGTACAATACATACATGTAGGTGTATAAAATTGGTACACCTAACAACGACAGGGTGCTAATGGCAGGACCCTCTGGAAGAAAAGTGTCAATACTGAAAGATGCTACCCTGGATTAAGAAGACCATGCATGTTGTTGTTGTTGTTGTTATCATTATTTCTATTATTATTTATGTTCGATTATTATTATTATTATTATCATTATTATCATTATTATTATTATTATCATTATTATTATTTGATTATTATTATTATTAATGTTTTAATTATTGTTATTATTATCATTATTACTATTATCATTATTATTTCTATTATTATTATTATCATCATCATCATCATCACCACCGTCATCATCGTTATTATCATTATTTTAATGCTGTCTTTAAAAAAGAAATGATTTCGTATTCTCCTTCCTGCAGGGCACACCTGTTTCTTCGGCATCTCGATGCCAGCATCAGTATCGACGTCATCAGCAAGATACGAAGGTCAGTGCTTTTTGATTTCAGTCTTGTTGTCCAAAATACCGAGTGGGCTGGGCTCGTGGTATACAACAGTACGGCAGTTTCCTAGTGTATTTATTTATGATTAAAGATAATTTCTGAATGAGGGCCAAGTAATGGGGGTGGGGTATACATTATTACAGAACGACAGTTTCCTAATTTGTTCATGATCGAAGATAGTTCCCCAATGAGGACCGGATAATGAGCCTTCGGTTTTTAGTTGATCCAGACACAATTTCCAGGAAATATTCTAGAATTCCCTGACCCCTTAACAAAGTGAATAATTACATTGCATACTTGTCGAGCCTGTGTTGTTTCGGGGCAATAGTGTCCCTGGTCTCGAGATACGCGGCGGCATTATGCGATACTAGTACTAGTCATCGGTCGATGTCCCGGTATTATGAAACGCAATTTATTCCACCCATTGGTCCGCATAGAGAACGCACAGATCTCCGCTAATTAGATTCATACACTAACGATAATGGATGGCGATTGTCTTTGAGTCACTGTGCTAATAAAGGACATTCACGCACCGAATATTACAATTCACACATGCATGTTTCGTGTCTTGGACACAATTATGGTCCATGAGAATAATAACTGAATCTGTCATGTCATAAAACTATGTCTGTTGCCATTGTGATCTCCACATCCCATATAGGTTGATTGATTGATTGATTTTATTTCCGCAAGATTAGAATATGTACGTTATTCATATTACAACATTGAATAATGGGAAGGAATTGACACAAAGGGACATTAAAATTGGGCAGACGATGACCCTACTCAGCTCCGCCCTCATGGCTGGCGGATCTGTTCTGCCATGGGAGCCAGAAGAAATGCACTCGGTGTAATTGTCTTGTAGACAGGCGATCCCCGTTTTAACGAAGTCCTCGGGATCTTCAGCTTTCGTTCGTTACATCAAAATTTCTTTATAGCCGATCAGTAAAGTTCATGAAGATGATAATAAACGATAATTTTGGGACCTGAATTTTTACTTGGTTATATTGAGAATTTTGTAATAACCGCGTTCGATAAAAATAAGTGGGAGTGCACTGTACAAGCTTAAAGTAAACATCCGCTGTAAAAATCAATTCTTATGTTATAGCAGTCCCTTATGCAATCAAAGCCTTAAGAGGTAGAAAGAAAGACAAAGAACTAAAAAATGAAACATTTTATAGGTCCGATTTCGCGTTTGCGGTATTGAAGCTATTCTAAGTCTTGGATACACAAAATGTAAATTAGTTTCCTCTAAGTCGAATGTTCAGTAAGAATCCCCTTATTATTATGAAATATGACTGTAGTTGACCCGCTTGAAGCTGGGTGTACTTGTGTATAATTATGTGACACATGCGATCACGTAAATGCATTTCCATTAAAGTTATCTTTCATACTACAGTGCAACAAAATGACTGAACGAAACATTTCAGTATCGACCAGAATGATATGCATTCTGGATATTGGATGTAGATACCAGACCAGGTTGCCAGGGTTAGAAGAAGTTAAACTGAATAATTGCGTTCGTCATCCGTCCTCCTCCCCCCCCCCCCCCCCCCACCCCCTTATCCCCGTTGGACAGGCGGACCTGACAGTTAGGTTGTATATAACAAAGTGGAACTTTACAGAGGCTTATACCTTTGGCCAAGCGACTATAGACGGATGCATCTTTGTATCGGAACTACAAGCTTCATAAATCCAAGGAATGATTTGTATTTGCCTAAACACAAGATGTCGGGGTTAGATCTGTAGAATAACGACTATATTCAATCGATAATTCATGCAAGATATATCGAGCGTAGCAGAACGATGTAGACTGTTCGTTTGTGTTAGACGATACATATCACCGACACGACGGGAAGAGATAATCATCTTATATTTGCATACTGTCGAGTAGGTAAAGAGAGTCAATAGTAATACAAAGGATATTCTTGACAACAAAATCCATAATGGAATTTGAAGAATCCCACGTGAAATGGACAGCTATGTTTCTCATATACATCATTTAATGTAGTCATATCTCAAGGTCGATGCTATGTGATAGTCAGCTGCATTTAAAGGGATGATATAGTTTTGGTTGTGATGGGAATTCAGATTTTAACTTTTTGCGAGATGATTAGAAACCGCTTATATATGAAATATAAAAGAGCATATTGATTCTATGAAGAATTCAAAGTTTATTTGATGAAAATCGGTCTTGAAATGGCTGACATATCCACAAACAAAGTTATCATTGTATTAGAAAATTGGTCCCACCTTATTTTTAAGACCTCCTTACTTGTGGATATCTCAGCCATTTCAGCACCGATTTTTCATCAAACAAACTGTTAATTCCTCTTAGAATTGTATACTAGTAATCTTTTGTATTTCATATAAACGGTTTCTATAAAAATTATCTCTCAAAAAATTAAAATCAGAATCCCCATCTCAACCAAAACTATATCATCCCTGTAGAGCAGAAAAAAAAAATATGGAGACAGAGAGAGAATAACAAATACATACACAGAGATGGAGGAAGGGGAGGAGACTGAGGTGATAGGAAGAAATGGCAAACCTTGGTATCCAGGCTGCAGCTCAAATAATATTGCTGACTTCGGTGGCAGTTGTCTTTTAAATTGCCTTAACTTGGTAGAATTAATTTTGCGATCTAGGGTAGCCCTATATTCCCTGGGCCGAGGCGAGCGAGCGAGAATGCATGCCGCCGTTGATAATGAAATGGGTACATAATACCACGGAGAGCTCCATGATAATACACTGAACTCGTCATCTCTTGCATAACCACTTCTGGCGGCTGGTTCAATAAGCCAGTTCACAATTAGCTCATGTGCACATGCATTGGTAAAATTACCTTTCTGTTTTTTCTTAGTAGTTTAGGCACTTCAGTCGTTTTCAAAGCGGCATAATAATAGTACATAAGCCTTGCCCGACATAACAAAATAATGATAGAATTCATTTTCAAACAAAATGATCTTGCTGATAGACCAGGTGACCAGAATGATCCGCCAATTATTGACACTTCGGCAGGCGTCCATTTCATTGTTTTGTATGGAGTGCATTAGCAATCTTTCTGGCAGATATGCTGTCGGGTTATGGATGTGCTAGCTGGTCCATTTATAAGGATTACACGACTAAATATCGCATTTGGGATGTTTATCTCAGTGAATTTAAAAAGCACCATGTTTGATTATACAAATGACATTTTCTGCTTATGTCAGGGCTCGAAAAAAAGCGCGTGATGCAGACGAGCGGTGCCATGCCAGGGAGGTGCCATACGATGATAAAAAGATATCATTTTCATAATGCAGAGGATAGTGTCAGTTACTGACGGGTGTGTGTGTGACGTCAGATATTTCAAAAAATCCGAGAAACGTCACAAGGGAAACACAATGTCACATTTTAGATAGTGCGGACCCTGTTCTCAGTACTTCAGCCAATGAGTATGAAGTAAGAACTCGCCTAGCTCCTTAAATGGTTTGGTTACTGCTTATTGATTTGAAAAATGATCATGCTGCTCTCATACAGTCTGTATGACGAAGTGTTTGCAAGATTGCACTTCCGTTTCATTATCATGATCATCGATTGATCAGTAGAACAGAGCGATACTTATATATTAAAATCTCTCGTTGAGTGATCGGAATATAAATGTCTATCATGTCCATGATTGGGATTGGTTGCTACCATTACCAATGGAATGACGGAAAGTGTCGACACGTTTTGCCAAATTTTCCTCCTATTTCCTTCCTTCGAGGAGGGTGCTGTTAACTTTTGTAGGCGTCCAGAATTGCAATAAATGACAATGATATAATACTTGCGTAATTTGTGCTTTGGCTCGTAACATCTGAAATTTGGCTATCTTCAATGTGACTACCGAGAAACGAAGATACACTGCTGTCCCCCGTATATAAGAGGCACTCACACAATTGCATTTTATCGCAGGGAAATTGGTACTTGTAGATTTATAATCAAAATCTTGGAATTAACTTCTGGTTGTAATCTTGTGATAATTAATGCAATAATTTCATTCAAGACCACTCATGCAATCTTAAAGATGAACGCTGCAGTATTTTGTTTCTGTTCTCAACTCTAAAACGTCCAAACATTTTAAATGTGGTTTTATTTTCTTCTGCTTCTTTCTAGTTGGATATCTCCTTGGCAGTTGGGTACTCTGTGGTCTTGGAGTGGTCGTGGCGCTCATTGCCCTAGTCATGTCGATGGCGGCGCTACGACAGAAGAAAAATAGGACCCTCATCAGAAGTGTCTCGGCTGTCTATATGGTATCAGGTAAGTTTAGCTTTGTGGTTGCTCTCCTTGTGTGTAACCCTTTGCGTGAGTACCGATAGCCACAGAAAACGCGAAGACTTGTATACACACTCTCCGAAGACCCCGGCACTGAAAGGGTTAAAATCTTCGCCGACGGCACACCAGACTGCGCACGAGTGTCTGGCATTTATGGTTCAGTCATAGAGCTACAGTAGTTCCATGATACAACATTGTTTAGTTTGCTCGACAACCAGTGTGTGACAAGTCGAAATGGTATTTGTTTTTTTAATCAAATCTGCGTCAACACTCGTCTTTGTCTTGTATTTTTTTAGTAGATTTTAACAATGTCTGCATATTGAGTAACTGCTAATGTAATTTTGGCAGATTTGGCGTCTTTTGTCAAAATTATGTGGTGAAAATTATTTCATCTACATAAATAAAAGTCGTGATCTACTTCTTAATACTCTTTAGGGATTTTATATACACGGTGATATGGTGGTGCTAAACAACTATGTTAGTTCAATATTTCCATAAAAGAAAGAGGATCATAGTCTGTGCAACGCGAGGGTCTTTGTCAATAAAGATTTTCTCCGTGTTGAATTCCCTGTCAGACAAGGGACGTTTGTCTCACCTCCCTGGTTAGACTGTGTTATTCAAGCATTGTTAATGTAAGGCTAAATGTGTTTTTTTTTTCTCTCGTCACTCGTACCCAGGTTTAATGTCCTTCGTTGGACTAATCCTGTTCGCCGTGCGGAAATCCAAGTTCATGGGTCAGTGGTCAGACGAGAGTTCCCCCTACACGTCGGCCGTCCTCGGCTGGTCCTTTGGTATTTCGTGGGTGGGGCTCTTCTTCTGCGTGGTGTCCGGGCTGGGGCATCTGTGGGTGGTGCGTCGCTATGAAGACAGCATGCTCTGAAGACTGTCCGACCAGTATAGAGGAGCAGCGTCAAACTTCCAGGTAGCTGGGAGAGAATTGGGAGATGAAGCTCACAAAATTCTCCTCGTCGAACCCTTATTTTGAAAGCACACGTCTGTGTTCCTTCATACGCGACGCCAAAGGGATAGGGGCATCATGTGTCGAAGGGGTGGAGTGTCAAACAGGTGTATATATCCGTAAGGATGTCAACCAGATATCGGCGTCAAATTTGATGTATGACATTCTTTGAGATGACGCTCTACTTAAGAGGAATGTGACAGTGTAACTTTTTGGCAGCAAGGATGATCTGTATACAACTGTAATTCTATCTTGAACCGTGTGATATTTTCGCAACAAGGATCGACAAAACACCACTGATGGCTGGCCACTCGTTATTCGAAAAAATCCTTGGAAGAAAAACGCTGAATCACTTTGAGTGACTGACGAGCCTACATTATATCGTCAACAGTTGCTCCTTACTGTCAAAATATTCTTCTTTTTTTTTTTTTTTTACTTTTTGTGTGTATGGATTACAATGATATAAATTCCATGGGTTTTTTTCCCCACAGGAATTGTAAGACACTGTTCCACAGGTGTTTTAAATGTGTTTCTAAAATCGCAACTACCTTCTAATGTTCAGCAACAGTTCCTACTTGTAACAGCTGACACTGCTACGCGGCGGTGTTTTGTGTTGATGTCAGTACGGCCGTTCTTATAGAACGGTGTAGACATAATCATGTTTGTTACCACTTTGCCGTCTTAATTTCAAGTGTCTTGTGAAAACTGCCGATTAAAGGGATGTGGTTGTAACGGCTGTGATTTTTTTTTTGGGCACATTCAATTCAACGTTCTCCGATTTGTTCGTAGGTGCTGAGACCGAATTACAAGACCACACTGAAGAGATAACGTGTAATCCCTTCATGAATTGTATATCCACCGTACAACCGTGTCCAGATGTACATCTGGATGTTGGGTTGGATATTAGGGTGGACGGTGCAGAGCCTTAATTTGCAAAAGCAAGCGATTATATGCTGAGAATATGCTCGCGGAGCCCCATGGTGGACGAGATGGTTTCTCAAGGATGATTCCAAGTCGGGAGACGGTCGCCATGGTAACCAAGGAAACCGAGAGCAGGCGGCATTCTGCTCCGGCACTTCTCGGCGCCCTATTCGGACGCAGCGCCCCGCGTAGCGTTGGGACAGTGCATATTTTTGTGACGCAGAGAGTGGAATATTAATGAAACGAGCCCGAGTGTTGAATTCGACCGTCATTACAGGGCCGAAGAATGAGCTAGATTTGAAGTGACAGCCGTGACTACTTGAAAATGGCTGTAAGTGGACTTGTAATCTTCTGCAGACGTCAACTCGCCATCTCAGAAGCCGTTCGAAAGTGATAGAAAAGACTTGACACATTTTACTGGTTCTTTCACTTCGCGTTTCGAGTTATCTTACACACAATGGATGTAATTCACCGGCTGTGGATACAAGTAATTAAAAATGTAACCACATCTCGAGTTATATGTATACAAGTGCTTTGTTCTTTGTCATCTATGAGCAAACAAAACAGAAACGAATCAGTATCTCAATTCGTCGTATGTCATGTTGAAATGACGACAACGACAAAAAAGCGGCATCGTCGTACAATTAATGTCAAACATTAATGCCCAGGTTTCGTCTTGCATCTTCAATGTAGTCAAATAAGAACACTAGAATCAATAGGCTTGTCTAGACAAAATTAATTACAGGAAAATCGTGCGACTTTGTTATCTTCTTGTTTTATAGATCACTCTCAATTGATATCCGAATGAGAGTTTATGGATCCGACCTTGCCCCTTCACGACGAGCACACACGCACGCACGCACGCGCGCGCACAACACATGCTGATACAAAGTGTATTAGGGAAGGCTTAATATCGTACAAGATTATAACATTTTTCCCTTCTATCTGCGAATCGAAATTGAAACGTACTATATGTTTGAGTTGCCTGTTTAGCGGCTTTTTTTTGTGTAATATTTTGTAACTTGTAACAGTCTTCCTTATATACCGTACTGAGATAATCATGCGAAAAAAATAAAATCAAAGAATTCCTAGTTTACGAGGTTCACTGGGAAATTACTAGAGAGCGATGAGAAAAAGAGGAATAATGTCTTCTACACAATAACGCTTCTACAGTCAGAAAGTTACTTAGAATTTATACCAGAAGGAACGAATATTCCCATGAATTCATACACATTAACGGTGTCTATATGGCAGTATTCAAATCATTGTTAAACGTGGTTACAGACGCAAATGTAGATGTAATTTGATTACAACCCAATATGCTTTTACTCGTAGGTGATAATGTGACTTTGCTGTGACAGCCACATCTCTTCGTGCTAGTTGACACTAAACTATCAAGAGTATAGTTTTTAAACAAGTTTTATTCACTGTAAAACAACTGCAAAGTACGATGTATGAAAAGTGTTATTTGTCGTATATATGTTTCATGAATATTTGATTCTTTTTTCTATAAATCATATTGAGGTTTAGCATTTTAATGTATAATTGTCTATGACAAAGAGTTTGAATTTCTAAATAAAGTAGGTTAAAATAACTATTTCTCCATTGTAAATTGTGTATATAAGAGGAAATGACTATTCTCTTTGTGTTTTTTAAAGAACAAACTTGTCGCATATTGTATACTATGTTCTAAATTTATCAAACATTATAAATTGCGTGTTGCCAAACTACAATGTAATATAATCAAGGAGGTAGCCTACTACCTCCTTGGTATAATGCGAGTTACGATATACCTAATTCACTGTAATTATATTGACCTAAGTAAATGTATATAACACTTTCTTGTTATCAGTTCAGAATTGCATTTATATCTTCGTACAATCCTGCTCATCACAGGATAACTTGGTTTCATGCTAACTCTATCATCAAAGCTGATCAAACCGCCAACAAACATTAGATAATTGAATAACAATTTAAATAGAATTAATCGGGAAGTCAAGCCAGTGTGCGTGGTATAGAATACCTTTTTCAGTGAATGGGGTGCCCATTTTCCTTCATGAGGAACGTTATTTGTCAAAGTATGTATCACTTACTTAAAACCATGCTTTTGTAAGTAGTCACGTGAAAACAGCGATGTATATCTGTAGACACATTCCACGTTGTATACATTGTTATATTGCAATGAAGGAATCTTGTGAAGTAATTTAGAAATCATGTCGAAGATTTTAACAAATGGAATCGCATGTACATTGTAAATTTGCGCCAGCTTTCGTGCCATATACTGCTGAGATATTCTACCAACCCCCATTCAATATAATTCAATATAATACGCAAGGGCAATATACTGTAGTGATTATCACTCCGTCACTGAAGCTAATCGATTTTTACCAGCGTGTCGAAATCCTTGGCCCGATATTAAGCAAATATTGACTTAATCTTGTATTGGAGTTTTAAAGAAATTCACCGAAATCTCCTTGGACGGTTTACAATTCGTCAACAATTAAGTTATGCAAGCCAAGGATTGTACGCGTCGTAGGTGGTCACTTTCACTCTAATCAGCATATTTTACACGATTCTCTTTTCTTTTCATCTCGTGTGTTTGCAGTATGATGACCGGTTTACTGTCATTGTTTCTTTCCGCATTTACTTCGTGGCAGGGTGTCCGGTGTAGGTTCACTGCATGCTCATTACTCGTATTGGTGACGAAGCGTCTAAAAACATTTTAAGGTAGATCCAAGACTGCTGGTATTGTTTTGGTTTGTTAGTAGTTATTTATGGATTCATTGCAATATGCAACAATATTTGTTAGCTACTTTTAACTAACTTCCACAAGATAGTGGGCCTTTAAAGGGGATGGCTAGTAAATGATCAGTGGGAATGCATGGGGATGATTGTTGCAATCTTTGTCGGATTCAGTACATTAAGAGTACATTATATATCTGTTGTTAACGGGCCGTTGACGATCGCTCCATCACTGTACAGGCATGCTAATCTGGAAACATTAAACTGCACATTACTTGAATATGAGACCATTCTGAAGCAAATAATTTTCACACAACAATAGATATGTAATGTACTCTTAAATGAATCCCACAAGGGTTGGAACAATCATCCCCCAGCATTCCCACTGATTTCCACTGATCAGTTACTAGCCATCCCCTTTAAAGATAAAATGTAGTTCCGTGAAGAAAATCGGTTTTCGGATACTTGTACTAGTTACGAGTATACCAAGTAGCGTTCATGAATGCATGGGAGCGCAGCCACAAGTGTCCTGATCTTCCCGTGTTGCATAGGGTTATGAGTTATAGTGAGAGCGAGAAAGGCGCAGAAAGTGACATCGGCTGTTTAAAAGGAAAAAAAAAAAACGCCGCCTTTTATTTCGCAGCGGAGCTCGCTTTTTAGCAAGAAATACCATGTAATCAATTTCATGGGTGCGTGAGCCAATTTCAGAGCGTAGATATGATCAATACTCCGCATCTATCAGGACCCGCCATAAACTAGTCACTGTTTACTGCATCATTATCATCAAGTCTTATTGGGCGCTATAGCGGTGAACACAATGAGATTATCGAGTTGTTTTCAAATACCAAAGTTCCATGAACCCTTTTCCATCATTTGCCTTTCTTTATAGTAGTGGCATGTTATGAACGTGGTGGCTTATATTTTTATTCCGGTGTTTTGAAGTGCATGAGCAGAAGAAACTTTGGGATGATATTTGCAATTCACTCATCATTGTGTCAGCAGCAACGCACATTTAGTGACTATCTTGTATTTTCGTTGATCCTGGTTAATATCTATATCTATGCGTTTTTCGTACAAAGCTGTTGAAGATGTCAAACATTTTATGAAATTGGCGCAAAAGGCGTATAGTGACTGGATTTTGAAGGACTGATTTCTTTGAGGGTAGACTCAGTTACGTAATAGCTGGCTCATCGCGTATCGGTTCGATACTCGTCCACCAATAGCGATTTGAATCGTAGTACCATTCGATTCCCGCCATGCTTAGCGATAGGCATCTCCAGAGTCATTTTAAAGGGCTCTGGGCATCTCATACTTTTTTTTTCTAGACAGTGACTGCAGATAGACTGGCTTGTCCTGTGAATGTCATGAGCATCATCGCAATGCATTGTGCAGCGATGGTAGCACGGTTATGAACAGTCAAATGCTACTTATATCATGAGACTCCCTTGGGAATGATTGTGTCGAAAAAGTTCTTCGAAGCATTAAATTTGGTCACACCTTGAACGCATGCATCATTGATTAGATCATGTATAGTGTTGGCTTCTTCAACTTACTCGCATGTTGTGTGTTGCTCTGTTGAGATTTCTACTTGGGACACCAAATGCACTTTAACACAAATGTGATTATACTTATACTGGCATTCCAAGTAATAGTACCGTCAATCTTTCATTATCTTTTAAAAGTTACAGGCTTATATTCGGTTTTCCATAGAAGCATTTGCGAACGTCATTTAGATGTCAATGAGACGCTTCTTTGCATTTTGTATAAATCCAGTCACTGTGTCGGCGTTGTTTGATTTATTGTGCGATGACCGGTTATAAAGTTATGTGTTTGCACTTGGGAAATGGTACACTGTCTTGTACATGTTTGTTAGCTACCAACCGTGAATGAACTTGTGTTTCTTAGTGGTGATACTGCTGTATCTAATACTCCATTAGTATATAAGCTGCTCGTCGTCAACTTTGCATTGCATGGTTTTGAAGTCATTACTTTCTTATAAAATGATTTAATTGAGACAAACTTCTGTTCTGTTCTGTTCTGTTCTGAATCTTGTTGCCCGGAGTGTTTTGTCAGCACGTCATCAGTGAAACATTTCAGGGATAGACTCATGACGTTGATAGACTCATGACGTTGTTTTTTCGGATGTACACCAAACTATTAACGTGATTCTTTATGCACTCTACTGCAGACACGCGTAGTTGATGCTGTATATAAAGCGCCAAGTAACTTAATGGAAGGGTTGCTATTAAGCTATTATACGTTTGATTATTTTGTATCTTGCACTCAGCAAGGCTCTCAGCTTAGATATAAACGACATATTCTGCCTAATCGTCACCCTGATTGACGTTAATATAGAATGGTCAGCTCCTTACTTCGTACGACTACGTCACTTAATTCTCTCCACTATTGCAAACAAAAAGTATTGCTTTCAACGCGATTTCATTTCGATTTAAAGGGATTTCTTCCCACAAAGGGGTTTATATTGACTAATGAAAAAAAAAAAAACAAACACGTTAATTTCCAAGGTTGTGTCTGTCAATTTATTGACCGAAACTGCGTCGAATCGAAAGAGGGTCGCGAAAGTTTTGAATGCTTGCTAAGTAACAGCAAAGACGAAACAGTTTTACTTTCGTATTTACTGATCAGAGAGACACCAGGAGCGCCCTCTATCAAAACACCTGTACTGTGACACCATGAATGTTTCCATGCACCTATTATAACAGTGCCTAAGGTCGGCAGGAAGTTTTATGTCGTGTAGTGTTTACGACATTATACGACGTTATGTTTACCTTACCATCACCATCTTGTATGGAGTTAAGATCTTATGCCCGAAAATAAGAAACCTCTCTCAGGTATATTTGAGCTTGGCAAACAGAGAAAGGCTTACGGGCTGCGGATGAAGGTTGGTAATCGTCGTAGCGGAAACAGTATTACAAAGAGTAGGTTATGAGAAAAACATTGACTACTGTTGTTTGCGTAATGATTGTTCTCATCATATTAAGGAGTCTTTGAATAATGCAGGTGCATTTTTTTGAGGGGTGGGGCGGAGCAGGTGATGTAGGAAATGTAATTCGGGATGTAACTGGGGCATTACCACGAAGTAATTTATACTTTATTTTGTGGCGAGGAAAATTTACATTTCAGGTATTGTTGGTGTAAAATGCCTTGGATATCGCTTTAACCCTTTTTGTGCCATAGACTTTGGACGGTGCGGACAACACTACGGGGTTTCCTGTACCAATCGGTACTCGAAGCACACAAAGAGTTAACTTATGAGTTATTCGTAGGAGTTGTCTATACGAACAGACTGGACAATCGGTGATGTTGACACCTAGGCTCTTTGTGAAGATCGTCAGTGTAGCAAACATCGAGTACATCGCTATATAAGAGAATAAAATGTTCATTCCGAGAACAGCAACATTAATGACATCGACACCCAACAGCACACATCTGTGTGACTTACGAATCAACCTTGCAGTCCTGTAAAATTTTCTCCATTTATTAAAAAGAAAAAAGAGGTCTCTCCCTAGATTAACGTGGAGAATGACCCGATCTGACGAACCGATATTAAGCCGTGGTATACGGTTCGTCGTGACGATCAATCATTGTCCCCGTTCGTTGCCCTTGAACGACAGCTTCCCTCCGCGCCCGTTTCTCCGAAAGTCTCGGAGGCGCATCGATTTGTCACGTCGATCGCACGGAATTGATATTCCCTGATAAATCTCCCGGAAAACGTCCAGCAAGACAGTGAACATACAATGTAGTAGCATGTATGCCCCCGAAGAGAGGTACTTGCATTTTGTGTGGATATACCACCATACGACACTCCCCTCTTCTTTTTTTTCAACCTAACAACTATACGGGAGAAAGGATGATACTTTATTCCACCACGGTAACAGTATCATCGGAATTTAAAACGTAATTGCTGAATGAACCTATTCGGTGGTCCTAGTGAAACAAAATGATATTTCCTTCTAAATCTGATAGGTAATTTTTGTTTTTGTTTCTGCCACCTCTACTAATTTTCACTAATTGCCTAATACTATCGTGAATGAAATGTCTGGTCCCAAAGTTTGTTTGTACATCGAGTTTGTACATGACAATGATAAGGTATATATAACATCTACCTAAATGGTACGATTTGGGGCTTCTTCAGCAAACGGTGACGTCACAGTTGCAGTGTCCATGCATACTGAGTACTGTGTAATTACTCAAAGAATGACTTTGAGAATGGGTACAAACTATATTGTATCGTTGTAGACATTCGAGAGCTTTTTGTATAAGTCGCAAAACCATTATCTTCTGTCTGTGTACGTATTCCATGGGTCACGATACAGTGTATTACAGTGACACTAGTGACTTATATAGAATACTTTGTTGTTATCTGCTTTACTATATATCACACAATAAATTTGTATTCTCTTTAAGTCACTGTTTGCATTGTTTCGGTGATGTTGATCTTCTAACGCGTCATATAGCCATTCCTTTTCTAAAATAATGGACCAACCTCTCTTCACCGTCTTTGGATGTTATTCCTCCTTCAGTTTATGACACTGTATACAATCTCTATAGAAAGATTATGTTTCGTAACTGTATTCTTTCTCGCGTATTATGCATTTGGAGATTTTTTTTTTAAAGAACGGAGTTTGTAATGTTTTTTTTTTTTTTTTTTTTTTTTTTTGCTTGATGTGTGTTGAAATAAAACGACACGTTGCGTGCAACAAACTGAATGTGTCTAATTTCATTCATCAGCGGGGGAAGTCGAATGAATAGATTACATGCAGTGTGCTGTATAAGGAGATAACGGGAGGGAGAGACAGACAGAGAGAGAGAGAGAGAGAGAAAGACTGAGAGAAAAGAGAAGAGAATAACAGGCAGAATAGAGCAAATGCGGATATATACACACACACAATGCCACACTCAATGCCACATGCCACACACACAATGCCACACTTTTTTTCCATTATCTCTACTGAAATTTCATTTAAATCGTTGCAGTGTAATATAGCGCATTCCCGTTATAACGAACACGGTTATAACGGAATTTTCGTTACAGCGAAGTAAAGATTCAGGTCCAAAAATTATCAGCAATATCGTTTAATAGTCGTTTAATGTAAAGATACAGATGATAATTGCAGTATCATACTTCATACTCTTCGACTACAACGAAATTTCGATATAACGAAAGAAAGCCACCGGTCCCGAGGACTTTGCTATAACGGGAGTTTACTGTGTAATCGAAACTGATTAAATTTCATAAATCATGACATGACCATGTGTTTTACTGATAGAATCATATCACAATATTGAAAACTCAACCATACTCGTAATGTTTGTAACTGTCATTGAAATAGACGACTATGAATGCAATACAATATCAGCACACATTAATACTGATTCTCATGTACGTTGTCTTCAACATTTATTGCTCCTTCGCTGTTAAATAATACTCAGCAATACTTTGTTGAAACATATATTATCAAGTATTACATTTAAAAAAAATTGCAGAAATGAAGTCCATGGCAACGCATTAGTACTATTCGTTCATATAAATTTAATATTGCGTTCAATGAACTGTCCTCCCCAGCTGGATGAGGACCAATTGCCACATATTGCGCTTTGTATCACGTACATTATGTATTTTTTTAATAGAAATAAATAAACTATTGAATTGAATTGAATACTACCAGGGAGGTACTCAGAAATGAACGCCTGATCGCGCCACCGTTACAAGGAAACAAGTCGGAAGATGGCGCTATTTTAGTAAATGCAGTGCCTTTCATTGAGATGCCCATAATTAACATTTCCCCCACTTTGCGAGTACATGAACAATGCAAATGATCGTGTATTAAGACTTCAGACCGGAAGAACACAAACCAAAACGGGGGGGGGGGGGGGGGGGAACGGAGGGGAGGATGAGTCCTATGCATATAATGTATTTCCAGGAAGGAGAAGGAGAAGAAACAAGAGTCCCCCATGCTTCGTGCGGCCGAGAAGTAACTAATAAACTGCTTTGATCAAAGACAGTATCGTTGATATCGCTCTGTATGCATCATTTTGCATCATAACAAAGTTAACTCAGCAATCACTTTTTGTTGGCTGTCCCTTTTCAATATTTTCCTCAGCAGTTCTTCAATGTGTAGAGAAAAAGGACACGTGAACAACAACAACAACAACAACAACAAGCATTTTTAAAAATGTACTTCTTCAACTGTAAATTGCTATTCAATCGCGCAGAGAAACACGCATTAGTTAATTACTTAATACAAAAGACTTGACGTTCACCTGGTGAACAAAATTATGCACAAAATGTGTGCAAGATGATTAAGTGTTAACTTTCTATGCGATGCTAGTATTCCTCTCTTTTTTTCAGTCCTGGGTATTGATAACAAGAAGATTTGAAGAAAAACGGAAAGGACTTGAGCCACAACATTACTACCAACATTTCCCCTGAAATACATCTCAAAGTGGTTAAGATTATTTCTCATGGTCTCCATATCAAAAGTCTGCAGTGATATGGGTTACAGTTCGTTATTCCGAAGGTTCGTTATTCCGAGGGTTCGTTATTCCGAAGATTCGTTATTCCGAAGGTTCGTTAATCCGAAAATGTGATAAGGTTTGTTATTCCGAAGGTTCATTAATCCGAAAATGAAATAAGGTTCGTCATTCCGAAGGTTCGTTAATCCGAAAATGAAATTAGGTTCGTTATTCCGAAGGTTCGTTACGGACACTATTTCATTGTCGGATCAACGAACCTTCGGAATGGCGAACCCTATTTCATTTTCGGATTAACGAACTTTCGGAATAACGAACCCTATTTCAAGATCAAAGATTAGTTGAATCAAGAAACTGGAAATAAACTCACTGTTGCGACGTTTCGCCAATTATCAATTGGCTTCTTCGGGCGAATGAAGCTCCCGATGATGGAATGGCCCTTAAATAGTGCGAGATTGTGCAGAGCGCACTGGACCTTGTCCAGCGCGCTATTTCACTTTCGGATAAACGAGCCTTCGGAATAGCGAGCCCTATTTCATTTTCGGATTAACGAACCTTCGGAATAACGAACCTTCGGAATAACGCCACAAATGTTCGGATTAACGAACCCTTTTTCAATTTCGGATTCACGAACCTCTAGGTATAGGGAATTTGTGTGTTTCGGATTAACGAACCTTCGGAATAACGAACAGCACCCGTGATAATTATGGAAGAGCGGCTTGGAGCATGGAATTTCAAAGCCAGTGCGAATGCCAAGTATTCAGTTGTGATGCCGTTATGTAGAACCTAGGCATAAATTTGTGCAATGTAGGAAGAGAATCCACTCCTTCTCTAACACTTCCCGATTTTAAAAGGGAAATGGAACATAAAGGTCAGTATTCCATTCAAATAAACATACAGGACTGGAATCTTATGAGTATTTTATCACTTCTGGCAGGGTAGAGTTATATTGGTCACACTCACACACACTGTGTTTGTTCATGACCCATGATCATGATGTCAAATAATACTTCATAAATATCGTTTTGAAAATGGATTAAAACGAAAAGAAGAAAAGCTATTTCATAGCTGTAATGATGAAGTAAAAATGATACTTCAAAGGTATAAAGGACTTATTATTGTTGAATAATTGCCCTATTATAGGAAACAAAATGAGTTTGTTAGGGTTTTTTCTCAACGTTATAAACCATAAAATAAATAAGGCGCCTTGACAAGCGAGGACGAGTTTTCCTCACATTACGAGCTTGTGGACTAGAAATCGGAAAACCCATCTGCTTAATGAAAATAATATGTGAATAAGTTCAAAAAATGAATGCAACTTTTATTTTTTATCTTTTGGTCACATCCTGTAGATGAAACATTATATTTTGCTTGTGTGGCATTGCTATATGTGTACACGAAGAAAAAGAAAACAAGATGGAGGTTAATTCTCATTACCACTGTAAAAATCGACTATGAAATATTTATTTATTCATTCATTTACTTATTTATTTATTCAGTTTTCTTTTATCAGGGTAGCCCTTTTAGTTCACTTGGAACTGCTCTGCCAAGGGGCCCTGCATCACGTACAAATACAATTTGAGTATTAAAAAAAAACACACAAAGTTACAAACACGGTAACAATTGGTAAATATGAGATTTAGAGCCTGCGATGGAAGGTCATTCTGCATGAAATTCAAATATTTAGGAGAAGGAACTTATTCAATAGCTATAGACAGGTAAATGATTTGTACTGAAAACAATTTGAAATGCTGGCAACCAAAAGGAAACTAAAAAAAAAAAATGATCATGTTTCTGTTGTCTTCACTAACATAGTGAAGTCAATAGATATCCATTCCGTATCATGAAATATCATCAAATATTTGTTATTTTGTATTTCTATTAATCTGTAGATGTATATAATATGTTTCAAATGTATACCCCATGTGGAGAACTTAAAAGGTCCTAAATGAAATAATAGATGAAATAATGTTCAAAAGATATAATTAAGAAAGAAATACGAATAAAGACCCTCTTCCTCTTTCGCGTCTATATTGTTTTTCTCTCACTTTTGTGAAATGAAATGAATCATGATAATGTTCTAGGTCAATGGTTTGGTAACTAAAACCATTTTCTTCGCATGAACATTGCTACTTGCATCACAACAGATACTCGTACATGTATTTTGTTTATTAATGGAGAAAAAAAAAGATTTTCGGGACTCTTCGTGAGAAGGTCATAATACACCTTGAAGTTTGAGACCATTGTTCTCACCTCATCTATGATTTGAATGTCTATATTTATTGTTAATATCGATATCACTGAATTGTCAATGTAAATATGTGATAATTCTCATCATGAAGGCTTATTTCTTGAATAAGAAAACCGAATGGCAGAAAAAAAAAATGTGTTTAATATAACATTCTTGTGAAGTACAGTCCACCTTCCGGTGATTTACGTTTTCTCACGTTAGAGGGATTATACATTGGTTGAGGTGAGGATTCAGCTTGTTACGTTCTGGGCAAATCTTGGCATATTTAGATATTTAGAAACCACTCTATGATATATTCAAGAGCATACAATTCTAAGGGGAATTAAAAGTTTATTTGATAAAAATCGGTTTTGAAATGACTTAGATATCTATAAAACAAAGAGATCCTAATAAAAGTCATTGTCTATCAATTTTATTAGTATCACTTTTTTTTTGTGATATCTCAGCCATTTCAAGACCAATTTTCATTTTCATCAAATAAGCATTGAATCCTGCTTGAAATTACATGCTCTTTCATATTTCATAAGAGGTTTCTCATTATCTCACCAAGCACCAAGAAAATGTTGTAAACTTGAATCCTCACCTCATCCTGTACAGTCCCTCTAACAGTACATTCCTCCTTTTTTTGCAAAATGCAATTTTCTGTATAGCGCCACCAGTATACGCAAAGTACATTGGTGTCCAGCGGAAGATGATAAATAACACGAAACCACAACACAGTGCTGAAACCTGTGATGGTTTGATGTCGGTGCTTGCGCCTCTTTAGCTCTGTGGGAGCTGTGTGTGTAGACGGTGCTGGGGAGAAAATCTCTTTGGCTGTAGCCTAGTTATATTCAGACGTCCGGTTCTTGACTCGGGAAGGCACCGCTGGTAACTGCAGCTGACTGTGTTGTGAGAAGGTCCTGTCTGGAAGTTGCTTGGCGAAGAACAAGTCTCGCCGATGTTATCACCTTACTTTCTCCCCTGAGCACATTTCCCTTGTTCTTGTGTGGTAAGATGGCACAGCTTGTTGTCGGATAGAAACGTCGAAAAGCCAAATCGATCGAACCGCTCTGTCAGCTTCTGATCGTGTACACTAGGCCTTACGTGAGTGAGGTTGGCTTATCCTCGTCTGCCGCCGCCCGGGATCTGTTTGGCCGTGTGTTGACGTCTACGCTGCGCTGCTGCATGCTGCTGACTACTTTTCGATGTAGAACGGGATTTCAAGCTCTCAAACATCGAGTAGACGGCACCTTCTGACCTACGTTACATGTCTATATCGACTTTACCAAGGAAATGGAACTCGATTTCACGAGATTGGAATGAATTTTTCTTCAGGCATCATAGCTGTTTACAACCGTACTGATGTGAGTAAATTAGGACTCTCCATCCCAGACCTCTCGAACATTTTGACACTGAGTGTGAATGTATGCTCTAAAACCCAGGGCGCTCCTTGTTCACAGTCACATATACTTACCACTTACTTATTGCTGCATTTGAGACTGTGCTGAATGATTGTGAATGCATGCTCCGTTTTATTTGCTTGGATGGATACCTGTAGCTGAGTAGTAGGCCTATATCAGTCTATGAATTTACCGTATCGTATGGCAGATACTGAATACAGCCATTTACAATGTGTATAGTTTATACGTCTGTATTCATTCCAAGACTTTGATTTGCTTTCTCATCCAAGTGACTGGATCATGTTTTGGTAAAACAACCTAACAAATATTACACCTTACCCTGGAGCACTCCTTCACACAGTTAGATCTACACTGTGGGAGCCTTTTCGTTTGGGATGGTCACAGTCACCAAGCCCATGGACATGGTTTGTTTACATTCAGTGCCTAGACTACAGCAGAGTACAGGGAATCAGTGATTAATACTGACTTGCTTCTTATTCAGTTCTATTTACAAAATCAAATCAACATTTGTTTCACCTTCAATTCTGTTATGTCAAGGTTCTAGAGCAATGATAGTTTTGTTGGTACCCAATGTTAGAAGAAAAAGATGGTTGTAGCCTATGTGTAGTGCTAAAAACAGTTTACAACTAAGGTTCTACCTTAGTGATGTATTAAAGGGTTCGAGTGATGACAGACATGACAAGGAATATAATAAAGGCTACCAAGACAAGATATACATATATGTATTGAGGTCTTTGAACATGGCCGACTTAGCACACAATTCTTTGTCGTCACATTTTCCAATCTTCTAGTTGAAATATTTGATAAATCAATCCCTAACTGATAACTCCTCATAATTATCTATCACACCCACTCGTAATTATTGATCCATTGTATCCCTCTGACAATGTGTGTACCTGTTTTGCTTGTGGCATAGACCATGTCTAGTAACACCATGTCAGTAAGTGTTAGTTTACTTACTGTATTAAAAAATGAAAATTTTCATGGTGTTGCCCATTTTGCGTGACCTGAAACTAGCGCAAAAATACAAGCACGCAAATGTTTTTTTTTGCCATATATGTTCCAGGAGTTTAGGTCTCCATTCGGCAGAATTAAAAAGCATGTGAAACTCATGTTACCCCGCTCACCGCGAAAACTTAAACCAGTGCAAAAATATCCACTTTTACAGTACTTGGTCAGAGAACATGTAGAGAACATGCCAGACAAAAAAACAAGCATTTTTGAAAAAATCCTAAATCAATGGGGGGGGGGGGGTGTTCGAAGAGACCCCTATTTAGAGTTCCCCTGTCTGGAAGGACCTCAGGAAGATCCTTGAGGACATGCTAGATGAAATCAAGCATTTAGAGTCCCCTGGTTGTCTAGCACAAGGTCGGCGTATGTTTCTGTGGAAACCAGTGGGCGCACGTTTCTCCTCGAGAGGACGGCAGTTTCTTGCGCACACATAGTGCACACTCCACCACGAACAGCGCAGGTCACCTGAAGTGTATGCCGTGTTCACACCAAGACTGTTTAGAGTCCCATTGTCTGCGATGTACATGGCACAACCTCTAGGAGTTACATCAGACTTATGCTAGGCTAACACGATCTTTACCTCAGACCCACGGCAGACTCACTACCGACTTTTGCTTTGTGATGTGTCTGTTCAGACTCCCCATCCTCCTCTACTGAGGTAAAAACACAACATGACCTCCAGAGGTTGTGCTGTGTTTTGGGGGACTCTAAAGGGCTTTTTACACTTGCAAAACGGTGGGGCTAAGGGGGGGGGGGGGGGCCTTAACCCCACTGTTGGTACCGGACTTTCCTTAGCCCACTTTCTGTTTACACTTGTTTTTGCAAAAGTGGGCTAGCCCCACCGATAATCCTGTACTATCTGGCCCTGCAAAATAGCATGATTAGCACCGCAATTGCGGTGCTAAGCAAGCGAGTGTAAACAGAACGAAAAAATAATCCGGGGCTAAGCGACGGAGACGAAGTCCGACCCCCACTGACCAATCAGAAACGAGGTAATCAAGTGCTGCCGGTGCGTGCGTGTACTTGTACAGTGCACAGCGTAATCATGAATATTCATGTGGTTTGGAAAGTACGGGGCTAAAAAATACGAGTGTAAAAAGGGCAGTTTTCTCCTTAGCCCAGGACAAGAGCTTAGTACAGGATTTATTGGCGAGTGTAAAAAGCTGAAAAAATTGGTGCGGGACTAACGATAGTCCTGGGTCAGAGAAAGTACGGGGTTAAGAAACACAAATGTAAAAAGGGCTTATATGGGGTAATGGAAGTGCTGAAATAGGTACAATATACAGTATATATATAACTGTACTAGAATGCTCCAGGCAGATGTTCTGCCTAGAGTGACCATATTAAATGTAGTTTTGCTTTGTAGAATGACCAGATTAAATGTAGTGACCCTTGACACCTTTGCTTTCAATCATTTGCTAGCTTATTACAAGACTGTACTGTACTAATATTTGATGTGAAGGATATGACTTGTTATTGATTTCTACTTTTTTGGTTAAAAAAAAGAGTGTTATTTTGATACCGCATTTTGGTTCACTGCTCCAATTCAAAGCATGAAGCATACGCATTCATTTTTGCCTGCACACTGAATGACAGAGTGAACTGCAGCAGTGGAGGTCTTTTCTCTGTAAAGAGCACTACACTCCTGATTACTGATGCGCTCTTTTGTCAAACCACCCTGGTACCACTTGTAGTTAAATACATGATTTCTCGGCAGTGTTCCGCGTGACTTCAGAGGAAAGCAATTAGTTTCTGCTTCATTCTTAACACCTTCAGGATTGCACCAGAACTTTCCCTTTTGATATGAAATTGTTGACGGGTGGTATTACAGAGGACCTTTAACATGTGATTGATGTGAGGCTGGATGAGCTTTTGACTATGCCTGCCAAAAGCAACAGTGCAACCTGGGACCCAATTAAATTTTTTTCTGCCCGGACTTGCACATGCAGTGAAAAGAAATTCTGTGGCGTATTCATGAATATGGCAGCGCTCTTGTTAGTGGCACAAGTGGAAAGAGAAATTATGCCTCAGGTTAAAAGAGTTATTTTGCTGCATTTCACACATACGCTTTCGAAAAGTGTCTAGATATTTGCCCATGTGCTATCCAATGTCACGCTGTGTAGTGCAGCACACTACTTCTGGCTGTATGATTGATAGATAGGGATTACGGTTTGCAAGCAAAGTTTATAATTGGTCGGCAGAGTTTGTCACAAGCAACAAATTCTGAACTTTGCAGTGTGGCCAGTAGATGTAATGTGATGTCAGAACAGAATAATAACTGCTTTATATATTCAAAGGTGCGTTTATCAACCCACTTCTGGCATAGAGTTACAAATGCAAGGTTTCCAAGTTACATTCAGGGAGATTTTGGTAGACAATAAATGCAAAGCTGTTTTGATTATAGGGCTAGATATGCCTTAAAGGTGTGTGCAGTTCTGGTTGAGATGAGGATTTAGCTTTTAACATTTTGTGAGATATTCAGAAACCACTCTATGAGATGTCAAAGAGCATACAATTCTAAGAGGTATCAAAAGTTTATTTGATGAAAATCAGTTTTGAAATGGCTGAGATATCGAAAAACAAGGTGAAATAAAGAGATCCTAATAAAAAGGCATGGCCTGTCGCCTTTTTTGTTATCAATTTTTTTGATATCTCAGCCATTTGAAAACCAATTTTCATCAAATAAATGTAGAATCCTTCTTATACTGTATGCTCTTTCATATTTCATAAGAGGTTTCTCACTATCTCACGTAGGAATGTTAAAACATGAATCCCCACCTCAACCAGTACTGTACAGTCCCTTTAACGGTGAAAAAAAGTGTGATCTCCAATGTGTTTGACCTAGAAATGCATTTCTGTACAGATGATAACACTATAAGTCATTTTGAAATGCACTTATAGCTCTGACCTACCCACACCAATGATATGACCTCTGTTCCTTTGGTCAAACAGTGCAATGGAGCTGCCTTACTCTTGAATCGCAATAGAGATGATGTTAAACGCAACAACTCAAGACCCATGATCCAGAATGCCTTTGCAATTTTTAGCATTTTGTTATTGAGTATCGAAACATGATTCAAACATGGGAAAGATTAGTTACAGCCAGTTATATGGGCTTGCAGGGATTTCACCATCACACTCTAAACCTTGGATCATAATGTGGTTGCGAGATATTCCGGAGCCCATGAAAGTGGCCATAATATACTGTACCTCTCCCAGCAGGCAACACTTCTGTGATGTTTCAGTCTCCCCTTGATCTTGCCATAGAAGTACAGTACGAGCTGAAATTTTCGCGTACAGATATTTTCGCGAATTGCTACTTGGAGGACATTTTTGCGTGTTGTTAATTTTGCAGTTGCGTGGGTCTAACTGAAATAGTTATTCGCGCGTTGTTATTTTCGTATGTTGTTATTTTTTGCGGTTCAAAGGCGATTCGCGAAATTCACGAAAATAAAACCACCGCGAAAATTTCAGTTCGTACAGTATATGACTGACCTAGATATGGCATGAACTCTGATTAATAACAGACAATGCTCTCACTAGGGTAGAGATGCCAAGTTCGGTAAGCAGGTAGGCATGAGATTTCCTGGCATATTAGGGCTGCCTGAAGGAGCAAAAGGAAGGGGGGGGGGGGTGTGGGATGTTGGATAGGAGGGTGTCAGCAGACTCGTTAATAATAGATTTAGGGGAGAGTGATAAATCCACATACATTATGTATGATTTCAGTATTTATAATCGCTGTCAAGTAGTCAACTTGTCTCTGCTTGAATTTCAGCTCCACTTTGATTTGCGGCTTATAGAAGGCTTTCATTCTGCCTTGTATCCCTGTCAATTATCTGTTGTTACTTGCTGTATTATGTTTGCAGCCATAACATACATGTACAAGGTGTATATGGTCAGGCACTAATACACAACAGATTCATTCAACCCTATTGTATAATACACGTTTTATTTATGCTTTATATCAATATTTTGCCACTTACTAGATAGTGTGCTTCAGTAAAATGTCTGTCTCAGTAAAATCCTCTTCAAGTCAACTTAAAACACTGGTTGTTTGTTTTCGTAGATAAACTTTAATTCAAAGTGATCACTACATTGTATATAATATATTAAAAATCTTTCCCAAATGTTGATTTTTAGGTTTGGATACATACTGTCTAAATGTATTAAAATGAAAGTGAAATGAAAGTCAGATTTTCAGTGCAACGTGAGAATACCAGTGTACATTTTGTATGTAAACTCATACTGTACATGCGATGTACAATTGTGTACGAATCTTGTAGTATTTGTCTAAGTGTATTAAGGAAGAAGGAAGTAAATATACTTTGTGTGTGTGTGTGTGTGTATGTGTGTTTGTGTGTGTTTATGTCTGATTTATTACAAAAATGTGTTTTCCAAAATTACAACAGAAAATGCTTTTTAAAACAATGTCTCTCAAACATTTCATGACCACATAAAACTTGGATGCACGAGAAACCGCAAGCTACAATATTTTAATGTGACTATGAAACATTTTCTCTTTACCAGTAGCTATTCTGTAGAATGCCTGTATTCTGTTTCAGTTTCATTCTTTTATGTTCATGTCGCCTACATATTAAACAGGTGTGATTGATGTGTACAATTTATCTTTATTTGAACAGAGTTCACTTTAGGAAATGCTGCCGTGATTTATGAGTCTTAAATGCAGGGACTAGCGCAGTTAAAGGTTGAATAATGTTAATGACTACACAGCAAGTTTTCTAGTTTGAAAGATTTGTAGGTCAGCAATTCAGATTACTAAAGAATTAGATTGTATCCACGGTTGATTAATTGCATTTGAGGGATTTTCCAATCTTGTACATCCGTGTCGGTGGGTGTTGTTGAGAGATAGATACTGTACTGTATATCAGGAAGATTACAGGAAATTAGGATCCTGAACCAGTAACCTGAACTCAGCTGTGACACTCTGCGTAGATCTGTCTGTGTAATTTTATCCATCCCGACCCTCTTCACCTACATGTAATGAGCTCTCTTTACTCTTGATGATCCCTTTCTTCACCCCCTTTAAGCTCTATCCACCCCTTTAAGCTTTATCCACCCCTTTTATCCATCCCGACCCTCTTCACCTACATGTAATGAGCTCTCTTTACTCTTGATGATCCCTTTCTTCACCCCCTTTAAGCTCTATCCACCCCTTTAAGCTTTATCCACCCCTTTGAGCTTTATCCGTGTATTCTATCACACATTTTATTCTACACTATTTTAAGATTGATATGTGTAGTGTCAGGATTAGATGACTTGTTGTTGTTAAAGCAGATTCCTATGTGTGTAGACACAGAAGCGACATGACTTTTCTAATCTTAGATGACCCTGTATTTGAATGTTGTACTAGTTCAAAGTGAACAGAATCAGAGAATATATCTAAATGATCTTGCTTACCCACATGCAGTGAATCTTCCCATTTTGGTATCAGACTTTCTCTCCATGATATTAGGCTTGTGTTATAGCATTTGTAACTCTGCTAGAGGAAAACACTTTAATGACCTCTTGTGAGCGATTCTGCTGAAGCGATTTTCACAGGGCAGCTAATCACGATGGATCAGGTTATAGTCTGCAGGCGAGTCAGAGTGTCAGAAATTAGTATTCCATGTGAGTGTTCCGAGTGTTGGATGCATTACCTATGGCCATGATACGGCATACAGATTGCAGGAGAGCTGGGACATTAGCATACATAGTTTGTAAGACTTGCCCATCTTTTCTTTAGTTTAAAATGTGAATTTAGACAGAAATTTATAGATTCTTTAGTGTACATTTACCCTTCATATTACAATGGAATGGTTTTTTGGCGCCTTTAGTTATATTTGTACTTTCTTTTGTCTTTCTTCTGTTCATAGCAACAATCTATATGTTTAATCAGATCTATTTTTTTCTTCTTCTTCTGCTGATAATCCTTAGGTATAATACCCCTGCAGATGGCCTCTGCTTATCCCCACCAAATCTAAATTTGTTTACACTGCTTTTATCTTTTATGACTGAAGTTTCTTGTACTGTATGGTAATCTATTTCATGCAGTATATGGTTTCAATCATGCTAATTTGTCTGTTTGTCTGTTTTAGTTCAGTTGTAGTAATAAGTAGTACATTGTTATATGTAAATGAATGTTCAGTTTACACATTCAGTCTTGGTGGGACTGTGCATGGGGAAAATGGACTACTGTAAAACATGATATATTCGCGGCATGAATTTTTCGCG
This sequence comes from Diadema setosum, assembly GCF_964275005.1. Taxonomy (NCBI): domain Eukaryota; kingdom Metazoa; phylum Echinodermata; class Echinoidea; order Diadematoida; family Diadematidae; genus Diadema; species Diadema setosum. The sequence goes on from NC_092692.1 coordinate 29,790,578, forward strand.
AATTGGAGCTGACGGCCTTTTTTGCGGCATGAAATTTTCGCGAACTGCCACTGGCATTCAATGCATATAGTGTGGACAAGAACTTTCGCGTGCATTTTAATTTCGCAAATCTTGGCGCTTGCGAAATTCGCGAAATTAAAATGCATGCGAACATTTCTCGTTTTACAGTATACATCAAACAATGTCCAGGCTTTGACTTTCCATCAGTTGGCTACAGGTGGTAATTAATTACCGGTAGAAGTGGAAGTAGTAGAGAATGTTTGCCTTGTGGTAAATCAAGATAGTTGAGAATGTGTTTTACAGCACAAAACTGCACAAAGTTTGTCAACTTCTTCTGTTGATATTACTGTTTCTCAAAGGTGCATGCCAAAATTATGTTTTTTTATAGGAGGACTGTTGTGGCAACTCTCAGTGGCAAGACATTTTTGCTTCACATGCATTTTTTTTTAGTACTTCTCAGATTTATTTTCCACAAGCTCTCCTTGTCATTTCTCATTACTAGTACTTTGATGACCGTAGACAGTATTAGAAGCAATGGAATTGCATCTTGTGTTATTTGTACGTAAGCATATAGTCATTATAGGACGCAATGAATAGATAATGGTGGTTATTTGAGAGAAGCCAGGTAGTTTTAAATCGTCAACCCTGGTACAATACGGCAAAGCAATTTTTTGCTTTTGATTGAGGAAATGATGTGATGAAATTCCAATCCAGGTCAGAGACTGTAATCCTTTCGTATCTTTGATGGAAGTCAATCAAACTGAGTACAATTACAGAACAAAAACATGATGTATCGGCATAATTCTCTATCAGGCATGCATGGGGTCAGGGGTCAAAGGTCAATGTCAAACGTCTGTGAGATAGTGCCTGAAAATGATTGGGGAAGATGATCAATCCATCTTAGCAATAAGATAAGTGTATGACAGGTGAACGCTGACTGATAGATTTAAGGCATGCCATGTCAAAGGTCAGTTGACACAAGGTTGACAGAAGGCACTCTGCACAGAGTTGAAAGACAAAAAGGCTCAACTGTTGAGGATGGGAAGATGAAACAAAGCTTGGCAGACAGATTTTACGTCAAAATGAATTGATTGAATTGAAGATGTGTAGGCAGAGACAGGCAGAAATATGAAGCTTCTTCAGAAGTAGCATGCGCTGTGGAGTCTTTAGATGGGAAAAAATGGGGACCTAGAGTTGACTGTGCTCATATTCATGGACTTTGATGGAGCTGAGATGATGTAGAAACACACTTGTTGAGAAGCCTTGAAGGCGGGCCAAGAAGAGTCAGTCACTGAAGGTAGAAACAAACAAGGGTTGTCCTATCTTCTAAAGTAAGCCAAGGACAAGTTTGTACTCCCTATTCTGTGTGTGCCAAGTACAAACGAGTAAAATCCTGATTGTTGTTTTTGTGTTGTTAATTTTAGATAATGAAATAAGTACAGATTTGGGTAGGTTTCTTTATTGGTTCTCAGAAAAATAAGAAATTACAAATATAGAGATGGGATTGATATGCTTGAAAATTTTGTCAACAAACAAGGCTAGCGTCATTATTTTAATGCTGTACACAGATAGCTATGTATATGATGAAGAATGACTGGCTATCACTGTGACTGTCTTGTGTCCTGGTCTCCTAAAAATTTATACAGTCTCTAGGTGAATTCATAAGCTGGCAGGTGGTTGCTTGCTTGCTTGTTGATAAAAGAGGCATAATTTATTCTCTTCTAGCCATCTTACAGTTTACTGAATCGGTGAACTTCTATTCTTTCTGAGGATTCTTCATTATGAGGATGCTTTCCAGCATCACCTGTGTTTCTCATTTGTGCGCATCATCTAAATTGATAATGTTTCGGAGAGAGGCTCTTAAAAGATGCATAACTTGGTCTTTTTGTGATGCTCAGTGCAGTACTGGCTCTCCCTTGATTTGGAGCACTGTTTATCTCAAGCAGAGGGGGGCGTCTGTATGACGCATCTTTCATCGAATGATAAGGACTCCATCCTGCTATAGAAAATAGGCGAGGCTATTTTCATCTTATGCTGTACTGGCTTAAAAAGGCATGAACTTTTTTTTTCTCTCTCTCCCCCCTTGGAAGAATTCATAGTAAAGTTTAGACTTGGAAATATTACTTTAATCATATTGCTTGCATCTGACATGGCTAAGTCATTCAGTATTGCATGAGAAATAGGGTGCATCTATACACTCACTTTTGGCACAGAATCAAGGTTTCCAAATAACTTTCAGGTAGTTTTGGGCAGTTCATGAATGCACAGCTGTTTTGATTATGGGGTTAGAAATGCATTTTTGAAATGCCTAAAACAGAAAAAGTGTAATCGCAAAGTTACAAAGTCGCAAAGTTGATAAAGACAGCCATAGACTAAGCCAGCTCTGAATAGACACTGATGAATGTTTCCTTTCATTTGGACAGTAAGTCAAAAGCAGCCCTGCTGAACCCTAAACGCTTTGGATGAGGTTGTACACTGTTCACTCAGAAGCCTCATTCACACACAGGAATTATCTTTTTTTGCATCACTGTTGCGAAAACTATTTCTCGTACCACTGTTCACATGTGTAAAAACAAAAACAAAAACATGTGGCTGCAAGAGAAATCCTTTGAATCTCCAGACTGCGCATGCCTAAATAGTGTCCGAAACGTTGACCCCTGGCATCCAAGTGTGCGGACTTATGTGGCGAGTTGCATTATGGGATTGAAAAAGTGGAAAAGTGGTCCTAATGTGCCATTCACACATGCCACTCAGGCATTATGAAAGTTTTTTTTTTAAAATCATGCCAGAATTTTTTTTATTTTTGCATCGCGATGTAGGTAGTGAGAGTTAATGATTGTTTTTGTGTCTGAACACAAGAATTAGCAGCTTTCATGTGATGTTGCTATTTAAAATCAGTTTTCTAAGGTGTGTGTGAACCAGCCTACTCTAGAGTGCACTGTTCTTTAGAATGGCTTGCTCTTTGAAATATGTTTTGAAGAAAGATAATGCTTTGACAATATCCCTTGCACCTATGGAGATGTGACTATAGTAGAAAAAGTGCGCAATCTGTTACTGGCAGTATTGAAATAATCCACACAATTGTACTAACAGCTTTGCCATGCCGTGGTGTAACTTTGTATGGAAATATGCATGTGTTGTAGGATTTTCTCAATATCTTGAGAGCTCATGTAAGCTTCAGGAATAGCTGTCTAGCTTTATGATAATGATGATAAGAATGGAGAAAGGCTTGCCTAACACAGCAACAGTAAGTGTTTTCAGTGCCTGCTACATAGAAATCAATTTGATAGAAGACAGTTATGAGGGAGCTTTTAGATAACTTTTTGTATCCTGTTAAGAAACAAACCAAACATTTTCAAGTATTGCTACACTTAAAATGATGATGATGCTAATTGATTTCTAATGTAGCGTTGTCATCAAATCACTGTATACTGTAGTACATGACATAGCCCATTTAGTGAAATCATGTCTATGCATTTCATCTACTCATTCCATTACCTTAGGGGGAGTGTTGTAGTCGGGGGTGCCACTTCCTTTAAACACATAACGTGGACTTCATGACGCTTTAAAAGCATGACACTGTGTCAGAAGAAACCCCAAAGCCTGCTAAAACAAGAATGTGCAGCAGCCAGTAGGCAAAGAAAGGGAAGAAAGCATAGAAGTTGTCCCATGAATTATAATCACAGCCCATTGAAGGACGTGTTCATTTTAGAGACGTTTGGAGGCTTCTATGATTACTTTTAGACATAATACATTTGTATATTCTATTGTATGTGTTTGCCATTTGCATACAAATGCACTTGAGTGTTTATAAAAGGGAAAGATACGAATTAGAGGATAGTAGTTTAGAGTGATGCATTTTCTTTGTATGTGTGTGCTTGTATCATTTAGAAAACACTGTAGTCTATTCATTTTTTTTTTTTTGTCATGAAATTATGGTTGCTGCAGAAACATTTAAATCCAGACTTAAAATGCATCTGTTCCTTTCACACTGAAGATTTATAAATGCAATCTATAATGTTCGGAACAATTGTGTACTTTATCTGGTATCTGTTCGTTTGTTGTTTGCCATTTTATTTTTTGATGTCATGTTTGTTCATGTTTTCTATCTTTTCATTTTGTTTAAGCACCATGAGCACCGAAAGGTGAACCTGTGTGCTATACAAGTAGCCACTGTCATTGTTGCTTGTATAGATCAGTAAAAATACTCCTGCAATAAGTGTAGAAAACACAGAAAGGTGATGCTACAAAACTGCACGTAGATTAAGTGGCATTAAAAGTAAGTCAAGCGAAGAGCAACCCTTTAAGAAATAGAGCGCGAGTGCGTGAAGCTGGCGATTATTGTTGGGGAAATCTTATCCAGTCGCAACAATCTCAAATGTTGTACTTTTCAAGCTGTGAAAGTGTGCCTTATCGTGTAATGAAGCTGCTATTGGGCTAACAACAGGCAGCAAGAAGGCAGGAAAGTGCTATCGCCGCTGGACCACTTGATGATGTTTCTGACCCCTCCTGGCTGAGCCAGGCCGGCAATCGATTTCCCCTCTCTCCGAACTTTCTCCAAGGGAGTTGCGATCGTCAGTACTAACTCTTTGTCTGTTGTGGCAACTGTGCACCACAGTTAACCTCATTCCTTGTAAAGTTTGCCCTGAGCGCCTTCATTGTAACTGCTGTATTTTTTTCTTTCAGTTGCGTTTTCGCAAGGTGTACCTGTGTAGCCTTATATCAAGGCCAAGTCACATCACAATTTTGAAATTTTTCCTTAATTATCAATAACTCTGGAATTAAAATGAGAGTGGGGGGGGGGGAGGAGACTGTAGAATTTGCACAAAATAAGCAATAAAAACTACTGCATGAAGTCAGGTGTGTGTGTGTGTATGTGCATCACATATAAACTTGCCTTTAAATGCTTGAGGTATGTTTGGCCTGGATAAAAAAAAATCTTGAATTGTGAGTCCATGGCCTACTTTCTGCCCAGCAAACATTTCTCTGGCATTGAAACTTTGGCAGAGATAAGAAGAGGGCTGCTGCATCATTCAGTTCATTCCCTGCTGTGCTGTTAGAGTTGACGCACTACAGTAGTATATCATTTGGTTCAATTCCTGCGGTGCTGTGAGAGTCGAATCTATCGTAAACTTTTGATGAGTAAGAGGTTAGTGAGACAGAGGAAGAGACTGCCAGTTATCTGCGAAAAAACAAAAATGAGGCAAGTACATTGTAACTTTGGACCATCGTGCACTTTGCCGCACCCATCCAACTGAAGAGGGCGGAAAGTGCATTTGGATGTGTTTGTGTACAAAGTAAGTGTATGTTTTTTGTTTGTGTCTGTTTGTGTGTATAATGTGTATGGCGCATGTGTATTTTTGTGTGTGTGATGGTGAATTTCAAGGGGGGGGGGGACAGGATTTTTTAGCCTTAATTTTTTGTTGTTGTTGAAGGAAATTCCATGCCATATTCATTTTGATTTTGATAAAGAGTGTAGAGTGAAGCAGAAAATTGATATTTTTCTGATGCTCAAAGAAAGAAATAAGATTGTCTGTGGAAAAATGTCATATAAAAATTTTGAATATGTTTGTGTGTGGGGGGGGGGGTCAATAGTTGGCAATTTCTCCTTTTATAGAGTCGGTATAGCTAGAAGTAAAATCTTGTTACAGTTTTAGAATGACCTGATGCCAAGGGTTTTGTTTGTTTGTTTGTTTTTTCTTGACTGTAAATAATTAATAAATGCAAAATGAGGTTTGTTTTTGTGTGCAAGTCAGTGGCCTGTGGGAAATTTTGAGATGAAAATTCTTTCTTTTGCTGAAAACCCCAACTCTTTAAAGGTGCCTCTTGTCTACTGTGCATCAATCAGCCCTCGACATTAATTTTCTCAAAACCATTTTGGCTGGTGCAATTTAATTTGGGAAACTTAGTCTCAAACTATATGAAACAGCCATAATTAAAAAAAAAAAGGTAAAAAAGTCTGTACAGTGTACAAACATACAGCAAAGTTGCTTATCTAAGGGAATAACGGGGTACTGCTAATTAGAGAGAGGATATTAGCTCAATCGTGGCCGGTCCTGGATACAATTAGTGACCTCCCAGCCCACTTTACCACAATTCTTCTGACAGACTTCAGCCATGCATCTACTCCACCTACAAATTTCAATGAAACTTTGATGAAGTGGTTTGATAGAAAGATAGATTGATCAGCAAATTATCGTATTGATAAATACCAGTAGGGCATGGATGTACAAAGGTATGGCATAGTTCTGGTTGAGATGGGGATTCAGGTTTTAACATTTTGCAAGATAATTAGGAACCACTTGAGAAATATCAAAGTACATACAATTCTAAGAGGAATTCAAAGTCTGTTTGATGAAATTTGGTTTTGAAATGGCTGAGATATCCAAAAACAAAGAGGTCCTAATAAAAGGTGGGTCCCACCTTTTGTTAGGACAACTTTGTTTTACTTTGTTACAATGTAAGCTGATTGCCTTTGCAGACATTGCTCTATTGAAATGATAATAAAGCTGACATACATGCAATATATATATATATATATATATATATATATATATATATATATATACAATGTATATATATATATATATATATATATATATATCAGCATTTTAGCCTTCCTGTAGCAACATGACATAAGCTACAATCAAATATACCACTAGGAAAGAAAATCAAGTCAGTTGAAGAAAGTTGGAGTGCACCTGACATCATTTTACATTCGGTATAGGTATTTTTTCAACCTCGGTTTCATCCTTTGTATGTTCTGAGTTTTCAAACGTTCCGTCGACCATGAAGCTGTGGAAATTAAACAGTCGGCCAGATCCGTTCAGGGGTTAAAGTTTTGAAGGGGAAGGAACTGTATGTGGGTTGATATTTGGCTTTCACAGAGTGACTTCCCCCCATCCCTGGCGTGCAAGGTTGCTTGATGGAAACCTAATTAACCTGCTTAAGACCACTATCTGAAAATTCCATTGACATGTCATGGAGTTGTAGTTGCCAGTGGCAATGACCGAGTTAAAGGTTGTCGCAGAACAATCTACACGTGCGATGTAGCTGAATTTTCAACTATAGCACAACAAAAAGTTAATTCTTGATCCATATCTATGTGGATAGAAATGCTGTGTTGAAGCGCTGCATGGAGTTCACTGTAGAAAGAGGTGTCTGGCATAAAGGGGCCATTGAATGATTTTTTTTTTCTTTTCAATTTTTCAAAATAGTGATTTGTTATGTGCTGCAGTATGGGAGATTCTTGTCACAGATCATAGCTGTGTTATGAATTTAAAGCCAGTGTCAGAAACTATACACTAGACACAGTGACAATCGAAGTATGATATTTCTTTAATTTTGGTCAAATTCTGAGAGAGGAGACTCTAGGCTTGAAATGCCATGTAATTCTTTGACCCTTTGGAATGTATGATGGAAAATCCAACATGAAGGAATGCTAATTTTTGTGCCCCAAAACAGGGCCATGAACTTGTGTGGTTTGGTGAAAGTGCACTTAGTCACCTTCATTTTGTATTTAAAACAAACAAACAAAAAAGGGGGTTTGAAACTCCAGGACAACCAGTGTAAAGAGATTATCAGATTGACCTAAACTTTGCACACTCATGTTCATGATTATGTCAAAGTATCAAAGCTACTCCTTCCTCTTCAAAAAAAAAATGGGGAAAAAAGCATTTGTGGGTTTTTCATGCACACTTTTATATAGCTCAGGAGGAAAATAGGAAAAAAAGAACTTTGAAAAAAAATCAGCATGATTCTGCAAACTGCTGAAAATACTTATGTGATACTTGGTAAAATTTTGACGTAGCTTCCAAACTCTGAAATTAGATAAGAAAAGGTTAACATTGTTACCCCCCCCCCCCCATGTCAGTCATGTAAGTTCACTGAATGTTTGTATTATCAGGCCTTTTGAATCCCTACTGAATGCCAATTAATCATTTTTTTTTTCTTAATATTTGTGATGCATGGTCACATTTAGATAAAAAGATGCATACACATTCGAACACACGTTCTAACAAAGCTGCAGAAAGGCCAAGAGGGTGGTTAGGTAAGTCATAAAATTTTTAGTGTATGAATGGGTCGGGCCAACTTACAGAAGTAAGCTAGCACCTGGCGTGGGCCAGGCTTGGGCCAGGCGCCGATCAAAGATTTTATGAATGGTAGCAGCGCCAGGCTCGGGCCAAAATTCCTTGCACGGTCAAAGGTTACGATTACCTGGCCGTGCCTTCGCTGGAGCGCGCGTTCAGATACCATGGTAGTTATCCCTTACGTGGCAGAGTTTTTGAATGGGTCATCATTAAAGCAGCACAGCTCTGCTATAGTTACTGAACGCAATTTTTACTGGTTGGTGCGGACCAAATTAGCTCGGGCCAGGAGCTGGCCAAAAAATGCATGAGTTACTGAAAGGGGTATAAGATCTCTCAATTTGAAATTTCTGTGGACCGACATAGAAATGTACTGGCGTGATATCAAAGGAAACCTGTTGAATCTTACTTGCCCGACTAGCAACCAAAAGATAATTTTTTTGAAAACAAATTCTGTGGCCAGACATCAATTTTCAGTGGCCCTGGGCCACTGAGCCACCGCTAATGTGGAGCCCTGGTGATTATGTTGCATGTGAGGTCAATGCTACTTTAGACAGATTATCAAAGTATACAGTTACCCTATATGCATTGGTCAAATAACAACAGGTGTGACCCAATCAGCTTGAATTGGATTTACTTTCTGGGATTAGTGTTGGTACTTGTGTACAGTACCAGTTCAGTCCCACCTGCACTCTTAGGCCCGAATTCACGAAGGTGGTACAAATGAAACCATGGTTTAAACCATGGACAAAATCTATGGAGCGCCAAGTGTCGCACGGAATATTTCGTTACGAAATTGGTCATTTCGTCGACAAAATGACCGTTTCGTTAACAAAATTATCATTTCGTGGACGAAGTGTTCATTTAGTTACCAAACGTTGTCATTTCGTTAAAAAATAATCATTTCATTGACGAAATGACTGATTTCGTAACGAAATATTCCATGCGACACTTGGCGCTCCATAGATATTGTCCATGGTTTAAACCATGGTTTCATTTGTACCACCTTCGTGAATTCGGGCCTATATGTTTACTCTGTGTAGTCGGTCAGAAGTACACAAGTAGTATCACAGTCAATTTCTTCAGCATAGCCAAGTCCATGTGATACTTGATAGCAAGTCAAACTCATTTCCAGCTGCATGCCTCATGGCATCATTTAGCCTTTGTCAAAGGCCTTCGCTTTTGTTGTTAGCACCAACATTTTGTGAGCGAAGGAAGCGAAAGTGGAAAGAGTGAGCTTGAGAGCCTTTTGATATTGTGAATGTGATGATAATTCATGAGCTGGAATAAAGCTTAGATTAAGCAGGTCTCAACTTTAACCAGGACCACTAAAAATTGATGTTGGGCCACCAAACTTCAAACAAGATTATTTTTTGATGGCCCAATTACATAGCTGAAATTTAAAATGAATTTTTATATTTCCTTTTATTTGAAGCCACTTAATTTCTTTTTTGGGCCACCAAAGTTTCAAATTCATTTAGACGGGCCACCACAGAAAAATGTTAGTGTTGAGCTCTGTTAAAGATTCAGTAGTGTGAGTGCAGATTCATGGATGGCCCAATTCATTCGCTGCCCACCGGGTAGGCCTACATTAGAAAAACAGATTTACAGCAAGGTTGTGAAAATGTAGCACAAATACCGGTAGCAGCAGTCAGCGAATATGTGCTTTGAAGTGTACTCCATCAGAAATGGTCAACTACAGTCAAGATTCAGTCAAGATTCAGTCAAGATTCTTTGATTGTATTTTATGTACTTCTAGAGGCCAGTGATGAAGCTTTACATAATTCATTATAGAGATTCTCGAATATGTCCGAGGCGGGCCAGCCTTCCTAGTCCGTAGTATCCCCATAATACCACGTCATATTGTTATGTGGCACAGCCACCCCTGTTTAAAAGACAAGTTCACCTTCATTAACATAAGGTTTAAGAGAATGCAGCAATATTGGTAGAACACATCAGTGAAAGTTTGAGGAAAATTGGACAATCGATGCAAAAGTTATGAATTTTTAAAACTTTTGTGTTGGAACCACTTGATGAGGAGACTACTAAGGCTCGTGATGTCATATGAGTACAACAGTATAAAGAAAATATATAAAGAAAATTTAACATATTTTCACTTTTTTCGCATAATAAAAGAGCACTTGACTTGCCTCTTTCTAAAGGCAATGGGAATAATATTACCCATAACATATGTCAGTAACGAGTCAAGGGAATGTGTACTTTTTTCAAAAGATGAAATTTTGTGAAATTCTCTATATTTTTTCCTTATATTGTTGTACGCATGTGACATCATACACTGCAGTAGTCTTCTCATCCAGCAGTGACTGCACAAAAACTTCAAAAATTCATTACTTTTGAACGGATTGTCCGATTTTCCTCAAACTTTCACTGATGTGTTCTACTAATATTGCTGCATTCTCTCCGTCCTTATGTTTATAAAGGTGAACTTGTCCTTTGATAATTTAGACCTGCACTGAATGATTCAGGCATAAGATAAGAAATTCAGATTGGTCTCTGAAGGGCCATCTTGTCATGGTCTGGCTTGCACTAATGGCTTGATCATGTCTCGTGATGACCCTCTGCTTGTCATTAATTATAAAGCGAGAGTGTCTTTGACGAAGGCTAGGTACTATGAAGCTGTTGGCTCTTCCTGTACTTGAACATACAGTACTGAACTCCATGCACAGTCAATTGAACTTTTCATGTGCGGTCGTGTATGCTCGAAGGAAAACTGAGAAGCGCTATTGATTGCACCAGTATGCATTTCCTGCAGCCTGATCGATAAGCGAGAGCATGCTGCCCTCGTTGGTGTTGTGCCTTGGCTGAGATGGGAAAAGCGATACTTCGTACATTTCAAGGCACAAAGCAGACGCCGAATGCGCATACAAATGTTGTGAAAATGTTACAAGTATAGAAGGACATGGGTTGTAATCTATATTTAAGTACTTAGAATTTTCTTGAGTATTTTTTCAGTGCAAATTTTAAAGTGTTGAGATCACAGGATAAGCTATCAGAAGCTTGGGGCAGAGTCTTGTCCTGTCTTTTAGAAAGCTTTCTGCAATGCAAGGAAAAAAGATCCAAAAGTATGGGTGGCCTAACCTCCTGTAGAGAAGGGCAATCAAAGAAATGAATAGAATGGGTCAAACTTCCAAATGTGAGAAGCCTAATGGGAGTTAGCAGAAAATCATTGAATAGGGCAATATTCAGCTTTAAGGAGAATTACTTGAATCAGATTTAAGTAATTCTCAGTTGATTATGATGAAAGCTAAAGAGTAGAATGGACAAATGTGAAAAGAGGAAGGAAGGAAAGACATTGGCTGCAGCCATGCACAGCGAGAAGAAAGAGAGAGCTAAATAGATGGAGACTTTTAGTAATGACGCTTTTAGACCATGGCAGTGGAATGAAAAGTAAATAATCATATCACTTCACGCCACTTTTGTGGCGCTTGACTTCACTATGCTTTCAGACTGAGAATGCCATTCCACATTTTCGATTGAAGCAGAAAATGTGTGATGTGCAGCGAGAGGAAGAGATATCTGATAGAGATCACTTTCTGTGTTTAAACATTGAATGTCATCAGTGCAATTCATATTTGCTCGATGAACGCTAGTCTTCTTCAAAGGCACTGATGAGTTTGTTAGCGATGAAAGTTTAGAGCGAAGAACTTCAGAGCCGAAGCCAAGCGTGTCAGCACAGGGACAGGGCCTTGTGACATCTGCACATTCATTATAGGGTATTCATAACGGAAAAATCCTAACCTGTGCATCACTCCTGAATTAATTCAGTTAGTCACTTTGACTAGTGGAACTCTTCATTTCTTAGTCGGCTATCAGTGCAAAGTGGTTATGCATGAACTTTTTCAGATGGTGCTCTGCTGATTGGTCATGATTTTTTCCTGCCAGGCATTGGTAGCAAAATCTGGTAATTTAAAGTCGTAAGTTCAAAAAATTTGTCAAAATCTCCAAAGGCCCTCCTGCATGCAGGGTCATGGCTCGTGCTGGTGGTTTGACTAGTCTCTGTTAACAGCCCTCTTCTTGTTCCTTGTGATATCATGTCAGAACAGAGCCTTTGACAAAGCCTAAGTACACAGAGGCAGTAGTGGTCAAAACGGTGCCATACACATTTTCGCAGAACACGTACACATGCGTCAGTGCTTGCTGACCAATAAGCCACTACAGTATGTGAAGAATTGCATGACTTTGATTCACTTTCCTGGTGGTACATTCACATTTGTATCTAACACGCGAGTGCATCAAGAATTGTACATTACATTTGATTTCGAAGGCCATGGAATTCACATTGCTGCAGTATGGAATGATGTTAGTAGATTATCAGAAGGTGAAGAGAAGCATGTCATTAGCTTTACAGCTCTCATATTTCTTTCCACAATTAGAAATGTGCTCTAGGAAATTTAATTTTAAACCAAAATATTTTTCAATCTGAAAGGGGATGGATAGAAAAGAGAAGTTCAAGGAAACAGCATGAGGTTGTTATCTGCAATAAGGTCGGAAGGAAAGAAAACATGGTTGGTGACCCAGGTAACCTTGGCATCTTGTCAAGCTTGCCATTAATGTCAGTGTGTCACCAATCTGAATGATAAGGTATGTGATAGAGGCTGCCTTTATCAACTTTCCCACATTTGAAACGCGTTTCAATACCCATGCACTATCAAAACGCATTTGCAAACGCCTTTCAGCTCGCATTTTTCTGGTTGTTGGTTTATCAACTCTGTTGTGAGTCGATTAGGAGGCATTATCACTGCGCAGCTCCATTGCCCATCTTGACCCGAGGAGCAGAGGTGTTTAGAATTTGACAGTGGTTGACAATGGTTGACCTGCAAAATGCATTTCAAAATGACTAATTTTTGCTTTATCATCTCCACAGAAATGCATTCCTGGCTCAAACACGTTTGTTATCGCACTTTCTTCAGTGTTTCAAAATCAGCTTTGTGTTTATCGTCTGCCCAAAACTCCATGAAAGTTGTTTGGAAACCTAAATTCTGTGCCAGAAGTGAGTTGATAAAATGCACACACCATCTGGGTACATCCTTTCATGCTGTTCGAGCGACATATTCTCTTTCTTATGTAGCTCCCGAGGAAAATTTGCCAGAATTGTCAACCGTGGTAGCGTCTGTAAAGAACCATAGTCTTCGGTCATGGGAAATGGGAAACAGCAAAGCCATGGTAAAATTCAGCTTAACGTAGGGAGTTAGTGGTATTGTAGATTTGTGCAGACGAAGGCAATCATGCCTTCATATAATAGGCCCGTTCACAAACAACGAAAATCGAAATTTCAGTCGCCATCCAAATTTCGATTTTTTTTTTTCGACCGTTCATACACAGGGAAAAATCGCACTTCGCAGCAAGGAAAGAACGATCAGTGGCCAAACTGCGCATGCGCGAATCTTGCATGACCGAAGACTGACCCCGCAGTCCCAATAGAGTTTCGCACGCGCTGCGAACGATGGGACTAAAAATACCGATTTCCGAATCTCGATCGCGCTCACACACACGACGCTTGGCAAAATAATCGCGATTATTCTGAAAAATCGCACTAATAGTGCGAGTTGGATCGCGATAAGGATCGCGGTAATTAGTGAGATTTTTCTGTCCACACTGGAAAAAATGTTGAAATTTTGATCGCGATAAGAAAATCGATTTTTAAATCGCACTTTTTCCCTTGTGTGTGAACGGGCCTATTATTGCAATGGAAAAATATGACACACAGCCGCGGAGAATTTCCTCCCTCCGTAGGAAATTTGATGCCCATACAGGAGCACTGGCGAGACACTGATCAAGCATTCTGCTATCCATTGTATGTTTATATGCTTGAAGCAGTTTCTACATTCATGCACAAATCTCTCCCTCCCCCCCCCCCCTTTTCTCTGTGTGGTGCCTCAGTGAAGTGCTTCATGTAATACGAATTCTTTACGTATGTATTACGCCGGACATGATCTTATCACAGATGGAAGATGGATTTAAGGCAGTGGAGATGGGGTCGTACAGAAGAATGATGCATACATCATGGATGGCTCACACTTCAATTAAAGAAGTTCTTGCTAAAGCCAGGACAGAAAGGAATCTTTAAAGGACAAGTCCACCTTCGTATACATGTGGATTGTGTGAATGCAACAATATTAGTAGAACAGTGAAAGTTTGAGGAAAATCGGACAATCCATTCAAAAGTTATGAATTTTTAAAGTGTCTGGGCAGTCACTGCTGGATAAGAAGACTACTACAGTGTATGATGTCATGTGCGTACAACAATATAAAGAAAATAAAAAGAGAATTTCACAAAACCTCAGTTTTTTAATAAAGTGCACATTTCTTCAACTTGTTACTGACATATGTTAAGGGTAATATTATTCCCCCTGCCTTCTGAAAGAGAGAAGTCAAGTGTTCTTTTGTTATGCGAGAAAAGTGAAAATATGTTGAATTTTCTTTATTCTTTCTTTATATCGTTGTATACATGTGACATCACAAGCTATAGTAGTCTTATCATCCAGCCTTGAGTGAGCAGAAACTTCAAAAATTCATAACTTTTGAACGGATTGTCCAATTTTCCTCAAACTTTCACTGATGTGCTCTACTAATATTGCTGCATTCACTCAACTTACATGTCTATGAAGGTGAACTTGTCCTTTAATATCAAAATAATTGGGAAGACACAATTCCTTGTCTTTACCCATTGAGGACAGACTGATTTTGCTGCAACATGCATTTCCGATAGACACTTGCCTGAGTATACTCGGGACTCGTCCTCAACGGGTTAAGGAAAATCTAATTCTGCTATTGACAGGACAAATCAAAGGAAAGAGAGAGAGAGACAGAGGCAGTCATGGGAAATCTGCAAAAAGGGGTTAACAGACAATGGACGGAGAATAGCTTGGAAAACCATGATCGCCCATGTTCTAACAAACTCATGGTGCAAATATTATATGTATGCTATTGATGTTTATCTGAAATATTGTACATAGTCATTATTCTCTCCCTCTCTCCCCTACCTCTACTCACTCTCACTCATTTTACCTCTCTTGCTTTCTCCCTATTCTATCTGTCTCTTTTTCTCTCTCCTTATGCACACTTAGCATAGAAATGTTTTATGTGACTGTCTTATACAGGGCTCAACGCTACATGTAACTTTTTTGTTTGGGCCATTTGTTTGGTAGCCCATTCTTACCACTAAAATCTTTCGGTCTAAAATTTAAGTGACCCAAAAAAGCCATGTAGTGGCCCTATAAATCAAAACAAAACTAACCATCGAGTTTGAATCTAAGTTGCCCGATCAGGCCACCAAAATATAAATTTGTTTGTCTGACACCAATTTCTAGTGGCCCTGATGTGGAGCCCTGACGTATATCGCATGAATTATTCCGTGGTTCTCCATTCCCCATGCAGGCACAAAATGTCAGCATACCCATCGAATGCAGACAAACATGGCATGGATTCTACGATACAGACAGAAGTCTGTGAATTTTTATTTCAGGCAGCCGCAAGCAACCTGCCGTTTGCGCACCTGTTTTTCTAAGTGACACTCAAGTTTGTGGCTCAGATATCGGTCTGTAACCGACATAGCATAAATTAACATTTGCTGGACACTGGTCAGCCCCGGGCAAACTGTTCGATCGATGCGAGCGCCCTACGTGGATGCAATGAAGATAATGCCATGCATGCGCGAAGAATATTACTTCATGTCGGCCATTCTTCTGGTGATGGTTATAGCGGTTATAATTTGCTCTGTTTGTGTCAGTCACTTTTACGATTGTACTGTCATGCTTTTTCTACTTTGATCCTTCAATGTGTTTGTTTAGTGTGTGCTAAAAG
The DNA here is from genome assembly GCF_964275005.1 of Diadema setosum. Lineage (NCBI taxonomy): Eukaryota > Metazoa > Echinodermata > Echinoidea > Diadematoida > Diadematidae > Diadema > Diadema setosum. Next base: position 29,806,489 of record NC_092692.1, read on the forward strand.
CTTGCAAATTTTAAACATAAAGAAAGATCCAACAAACGTGTATATCTTTGAGGGTGTAATAAACCATAGTTTTTTTTTTTTATGCAGTGATATTTGTAGAGAATGTTACTACAAAGTTGTATTCAATTAAAGGTCATACAGCCCTTTTGCAAATGTCACAAAATTTTGCATGGTTGAAGAGAATGTCAAAATGCAAAAGGGACACATGAACTTCAAGTGTTATCATAGTAAAAACAACAACAACAATAACGACAACAATTGATCCAGGTTTCCAATTTGCCGTGTGCTTGTTCAGCGTAGGTTGCAGTATTATTTCCAAGCAGCAATTCTGAGGGCTTTAAAGGATAATCACGCTGCTCATCCCAGGGTCTTGCTGATCGGCCTGCGGCTGGAAATCTTGAGGCCGAACTCCATGACTGATTTCAGACAGCAAAACAATTTGGTCTGCAATACCCATCATGAGACGGGTGTCTCATAATTTTGTTTTTAACCTTTTCTGTGCCAAGAACTTTAGAGACACTGTTTACAGTGCTACCAGGTTTTCTGTGTCAATCAACACTAAAAAAGCACACAAAGGGTTTGCCGACACCAAAAATATCTTTGTGCAGACTGAATACCACAAATTGCATGCCACACAACAGATTGTTGCAAAGATTGTAGCTTGCCAATCAAACGGGCAATTCCAATACTCATGCGTGCAAATGTACATGTATGTTTCGATATCCGACCTACACGCATATGGCTCTCTCCCTGCGTATATGCATTAGGGAGAGTGCACAAGTTGAAGGCAACATTTGGTGAATAAAGAAACAATCTAAGTTTATGCCTCAGACATGCTTCGGAGGTTAAGCTCTTCAAGTGACAACATTAAACCCCAAATTAAGCGAAACGTGATTTGAAAACACCTCCAGGGCACAAACTGCTTTAACCCTGACTTGAGAAAGTATGATTACAGGAACATGATCTCATTATCATTGAGACACACATACAAAAGAGGACTTCATTTTGAATCAAACACAGCTTGAAACATGTTTCTTAACAGAATTATAAGCAGGATCTCTCCACCATGTGAAAAGCCTGTATAAAAGCTTGAGAAACTGCCCCCCTCCCCCCAGCATCAGCACACCATGCCTACTGTGAAGTAATTTAAGAAAGGTGGCGATTTAATCGCACTGCACACCTATGTCAGATTTACTTCATTAATTATAGATGTTCCGAACTTTGCGAGTTACTCCACTGGGGAAAGTTACCCCTTTTAAGCTGCGTTTATTCCTAATATGGTAATAGAATATCAGTGATTCATCCTTTAGGAAATTAATGTAGCATTCAGGAGTGTTACTTGATGTTTCATTGTGTCTCTCTCACTTACTCAATATCTTTAATGTATAATGTATTACTCTTTATTTCATGAAAATTATACAAACTAGGTATGATTTTTTTTTTTTTACATTCCTTTATTCCCTTTTAATCCAAAGTGAATGACTTTTGTTTTAAAGTTTTTTGGTTAAAATGAGTTCATCCTTTCTTTCCTGATTTTACTGCCAAGATAACTCTTTAAAAATGTATAGAAGTGTGGTATTGCATTCAAAAATGTGTAAAACATGGGCACAGTAGAAAACAGGCAAAACGTAAGGACATTTCTAAGAGAATATTAGTGCAAGAAAGTTATCTGATGGCCATCCAATGAACTTGCTTTCTTTGATATATTTATTTCTGTCTGTGTCACCTATGTATTAACTCAACTGACTTGTACTATAAAAGTTGAAATTCATACATGATTAATTTTTCATGCTCAGCTGGGTAAAATAAATTTTTCATGTTTTTGAATTCTGCACAATCAAAGGCAGAAAACATTACAGTACACTGTATAACAAACAAAAATACTGGTGCTCTGTTATTTACTCTTTTCAGTTTCATGTTACATGGAATGCACAAAAATTTCCACACTGAAAATGTCCCTCTTATGTTTAGTCAGTTGCTGTAAGTCTGGAACTTTTTATGCGACTCTTGTATCAGAGAATCATTTGTTTACATAACTCTCATGATGTTTGACAAGCACATTCATTTTGAATATGTTTAACACAAAAGTGAGCAATGTCTTCATATACCAGTAGTCACTTTCATATTATCTTCTGGAATTATTTGTGATATGGCTGGCAAAATCAAACCTTTGTATGTACAGGTGTAATTCTACACACACAAACACATACACACAGTACAGGTAGTAGTCAGTCAGCAGATCACTATAAGCATGAAATACTCTGGTTTTGGGCACCTGGAAAGTACAAAGTTTACACAGGAACTATTCCATTTTAGCTCACACAGGATATCCTCCAAAAAAAAGAAAAAAATAGATAAAAAAAAAAATCACACACACACAAAAATCATGCCGCACTCATTCTTTTGTTATGGACTTGCGTGTCCAAATCACAAACTTGGAATGAGTTTTCGGCTTTTAGGCCAGTCAGGAATGTATTACCTGCTTATCTTGCATTATCGGCATTCCTCACATCAAAGGTGGTTGTCTCTGTGTACAGTCTGTTTCTTGGTTCTTTCGAATAGCAGGTGATATGATTTCTTCATTCAATTTGTACATTACCTCAAAGCATAATGTGTACATAGCATGCAATTGTCTGTCCACAAATTTTCCAACTCTCCAAACTTTCCCCCTTTTTTGTTGCTTCTTGGAAGCCACGAGCAAAAGTCTTTCTTTTAGATTCACGCCAAAAACTATGAATTGCATACCAATTATCATATGTCCTTGATGTTTATGTTCTTGTTCGTTGATACCTGGTAACCTTCTACAAGTGTGTTTTAACATTTGATGTAAAGACATATCAGTAGGGAACTGCTAATTTCCAAGTAGAACTCACACTTGTAAATAGGCCTCTACAGATTTGTGAGATAAAATTAAGACATTAACTTAAATTAGGTCAATGGAAACGATTTGGCTAGCATTTATACTGAAAGATGAAACTGCTACTTTAAATTTAATTGCAAGACAATTTCAAAATACTTTTTTGAAAGATTTTTTTTTTCTGTAAATGCACATGATCCCCTTGCCTATGAAAAGTCCTGAAATATAGATGAATGGTGAAAGTACTGTGTTTACAAATAAGAATAGAACTGTTTTATTTGAACTAAATTGTTTTATACCGATGTTCTTGACCACCTTTCATGAATCTTGCAAATTACTGTTGAGCTGCAAATTTAACAAGATGCGAATAGATTGCCATTCGATTAGGCATCAGTGCACTTTGATATGATTGCCTCCATGTCAGATCACGAAACGATATCTCGATCTCGCAAAAATGTCCGTTAACCCCTAATTCACAAAAGTATCGGCATGCAAAAATAAAAGCTTTTACTGTAGTTGTCATGGTTACGTTATTACCTTATAGCGCGCAAGTTGTATTGGTGGATACACATGCAGTACGAAGATCTACAGTACAGCAGTCTTGCAGCTTACCGGTACTCGATTTCCGCTTGATGGGTTACTGAATTTAGCCCAAGCTCAAATTGAGATAACATTTGTACCTCGACGTTAGCTCAGGTCAAAGCGCAGACCTGGGCCCTGTTTCTTAAAGCTTGTAATCAGTAAACAAGTTACCATACATGTACATAAATTTGTAGTTGTATAAGCTACTGAAATCTTTGCATCTGGTTGGCTGAGAGCAAATTTGTCATAGAGATGTGGCAGTTCGTAATACTGATAACAAGTTTTATGAATGGGACTCTGAACTACCTCCTGAGAGTGGGCTAACTTTAGCTCGGGCTAAATATTCTTGATCATTTACTGTAAAAGTGGATATTTTCGCTCGACTAATTTTTCGCGCTTGGCCGGGTGAGAAGAGTTTCGCGGGTTCTTAATTCCGCGGAATCAAGACATCACGCACAGGAACCTATGGCAAGCAAAAAAATTCGCTTGCTTTTATTTTCGTGCTAGTTTCTGGTTGCGCGAAATGTACGAAAATTTCAATGCCGCGAAAATTTCCACTTTTACAATATACTGAAAGTTAGCTTGCTTCAGGTCCCAAGCTTACTCCCAGTATAAATGGGGTATCTGTGTCTCTTCTGGGCGTGTCCTTGTAGAGCCATTATCTAACAGGAGGCAGTCTCTCTATGACTTCCCCTCTGACAGAGAACTGGTGACAGAAGAAAATTATCTCTGATGTTACAATTGCTATCTGCAAACCATATTGTGTATGGTGATGTCAATCACATTTTCAAGGTACGGTACTGTAGCTGGTCAGTGGAGAGTTATAGATAAGTGTAGCGTGTGTGTGATTGGGTCACCATAATAGCAACTACATTTTCCTTCTTTATTCATGTGTGATGCATTATTCATTAAACATTTATGCACGATCCACTTGTTAAAAGTGATCACTGTCAATGCAATGATTTTATATGGTTTTGCTTCAAAGAATTTACAAACAATCCACAGATCAAGTGCTATTCAAAACTAGACAGTAGTGATTTCTGCATATCAGGCCCCTCTGAAGGGGGGGGGGGGGGGAGGATGGTATCAGTTTGAAACTTTCTTAACCCATTGAGGATGGGCATGCATGCATGACATGCATTTCCCACAAACACTTGCCCAAGTATGCTCGGGACTCAGTGGGTTAACCCTGTGTGATTGGAGGTCAATGTCCTGGATCTGATACATTCATCTTTAAGTCTTATTAATTAATTAGGTCAAATAGTGAAACACACCTGTTATTAGTACAGAACTGCATACCTGTTTATCTCCGTGTGGGTAATGTCAGTTACGTGTGATTGGGTGTACCTCAGAAGCGGCTTTAGCCTTGGCATTTTAATGCTTTGTCGTGTCACGGAGAAACGGTGAAGATGGGTAGTCTTGTGTACAGGCCCTTCTTGTGGAATTAAGATGATATCTAATGTGATGTGCCATGACACTGACAGTGTTGATTGTTTGGGAACTTCTCATTCTGTTGCATTGTAGGACAGAAATCTATAAGTAATCCATTGATTGCGGTTTTAAACTGAAGATGACATGGCTTTGCATCATTGTGCATCATAATGGTGCCAAAGGAGGTATCTCTTGTTATCTGGGAAAGATGGATGGATTATTCTGTCATATCAAAAGTGGTGTCAATCATTCAGTTTTACAATGCTCTCTTTCATGTTTAGATACTGTAGTCCTGTCATCTAAGTTGTGATCAGTTGGCTACATGCATAATGCATATTGTAGTACGAGTATCCCTGACCCTTTGGCCCCTGAATCACCCTGAATATACACAGTATGCTCCTCTTGAAAATCACTTTACTGCACGCTGCTGTTTCTCTATAGTATGTGCATGAAGCTACAACATGTGAGTGTGTGTGTGTCTTTAGCCTCATTTTCCACCCAGCTGATTATGATCCCCTCTCCCCAGCTGCTCTGGCAATATCATTTATTCTCTGTTGTACAGAGATACACATTTTGACATCCTCCCGCAAAATATTGTCGTATCATCAGAAACACCAATGAGAGTCATCAGGGCACCGATATCATCACTTTCACGCCTCGTCCGTTTGCGCAGATGCCATAAATATGTTAGCCCCTTCGTATGTACTCCCACTTGTAATTTGTTTGTAAATTATTTGGATGGCTACTGTAAAAGTGGATATTTTCGTGCGACTTATTTTTCGCGCTCGGCCGGGAAGAAGAGTTTCGTGTGTCTTTAATTCTGCGGAATCAAGGTATAAACTACTGGAACATGACATGGCAAGCAAAAATATTTGTGTGCTTTTATTTTCGCGCTCATAGTTGTATGTGGTGCATGAAAAGCACGAAAATTTAAACACCCCAAAAATTTCCGCTTTTATGCTATATCCTTAAAATTTTACTGATCTATCTGAAATATTTGTAAAATGTTACCACATAGAATAGCTCCAAATGTGAGAGTATTGGATTTCTTTAACCCGTTCCATACTGAATTCTGAAATGCCCATATACGGAACAGGTTAACATCCAAATGGATAATGATGTACCTTGAATCGTGTAACCACTTGAACTAAACCTTGAGGAAATTCCACTTGAACACTCTTCTCTCAATAATAGGTATGAGTAATTGTAACTGTGGTATATTGCGATATGTATGCCAATAATTGCACCGTCAGACAGCAATTAATGATAGCCTGAACATGGAGAATGAGAAAATCAAATCGGCAAGTGAGTCTGAAGGGTGTCTAGACGAGGCAAGGCTTAAGCAGGATTACCTGACAAGGACTCGACTTTATGCGTGCATGTCAAGTACGCAGTATGGATCCCATCAATCCATGGTTGGGGGGGGGGGGGGGGAGGGGAGATCCTTAGTTAGAACACTTCCAAGGAGCCTTGGGTGAATCCTCACATCAATTTGAGGGAGGATCCCAGAAATAAAGAGAAAAATTTCTGCCCCAGTAGCAGGGCTGACGTCACGGAAGCTGTAGAATCACGACTTGACTCGAGCAAATGAATTGATGGCACTAGACAGGTGCTGTCTCTTCCTTCTGAGGTCTGGGTCTCCTTGCTGGGGTGGGGTGGGGGGGGGGGGGGGATGGGAGGCTAGAGCCAGGTGATAGAAGAAGCTTAGCAGCAGTATGTCTTACATCTTGTCTGGCACATCACCCTTCATAAAGGGTGAACTCTCTGGCAGAAAATCTGCCATGGCAGGAAAAAGAAGAAGAAGGGGAAGCTTTGATAGATAGGGGATATAATAACAACAACAAAAATGTTTTATTCTCTGCCACTCATGTGTGAATCAATGAGAAGGGTACAAGAGGTAATAAAGCAACAGTTGCTTTGTTACCTCATGTATACTCGTCTCATTAATTTTGGACCACAAATAATGATGATAATCATAATCATAATCATAATCATAATCACAATCATAATCATAATCATAATCATAATCATAATCATCATCATCATCATCATCATCATCATCATCATCATCATCACCATCATCATCATAGTAATTAACAATAAGGGGAGGGGGAGGAAGTGGGAAGAAGGGTGAGGAAAAATATCAAATTTGATATGCCAGTTGGAAACAATGTAGATTGCACTCCTAGATGATGTATTTTGTATTTCTCATGTAGATCTCTTTGCTAGAGCATCTGATTAAAGAGATCAGCAGTGTCTGAAAGTGCAACAGACTTATGATAGTAAGGTGCTGTAGAATTCTTTGATAACAAAAATAGAGTTCGACTATAGAAGTCCATCTTTAACAAAATATCAGAGACGTTGGTAGCTTTGAGACATTGGTAGCTTTTACAACCAAGTAGTTCAGGTTAAGAAGAAACCAACAGACAATACAAACTGAAAACATTGTTAAAAAATATTATTTTTTAGCGATTTCTTGTAATTTAACAGTGTCACAGAATCATAACATGCAGGGATGTAAAATTATGCCAGTGGGGGCAAGATTGGAAGATGTGCCCTTTTGATTGGCAGTTTAAGTCAGTATACTCTTTAGGACTAAAGATAGCCACCAGTGGACTCATCTCTGCATTACGTGCGTGGCACCCACTGATCCTGTGGTTGCATCCCCAACGATTTATTTTTAAGACAGGGATTCAGCTGCTTGGCATGCCTTCAAAACCACACCTGTTACACAAGGCTCCTGTCCACAATCTACTGTACTTGACACTCTGTTCAAGTGCAATGTGCCTCTAATGTTTGAGATAACAATGACCTTGTTTTTTAATTTTTTTCCAACACTGGACGAGAAGACTACTATTAAAAGTCCTTGATGTCACTGCAGAGAAACGATATGAAGAAAATGTAACTGAAATTCAAAAAAAATATAATTTTGATGAAAAGTATGCATATTGTTATGACTAGTTACTGACATAATGCTAAGGGTGATGTAATTTCCCCTGCATTCTGAAAGAAGTACACCCATTGCTCTTTTCATTATGCTAAAAAAATGACATGTTTTGGAATTCTATTCATATATTCTTTATATTGTTGTTCAGCTGTGACATTACAGACTGTTGTAGTCTTCTCATCCAGCATTAGTGATACCAAAACCATAAAAAATTGTAACTTTTCAACAGATTGTCCAATTTTCCTCAAACTTTCTCTGATGTGTTCTACTAATATTGCTGCATCCACTCAAACCACATGTATATTTTGGGGAAACTTCCCCTATAATAATGAGGTCATCTTGTGTCTCTGTGGATAGGATAGGCCTAATGGATTGTCAATCTGAAGACCCTGGTTCAAGTCCCCAGGCAGTGGAAGGTGTCCACACTATTCCTAGTCCTTCAGAAGGGACTGAAAACCATAAGTTCTGTGGTTGCTTCCTTAACCCCTTGAGGACGAACCCCTTGTACATTGTATACTCGGGCAGGTGTCTATGGGAAATGCGTGCTGTAGCAAAATCAGTCCATCCTCACCGCGTTGAAAGCATTCATTGCAGCCATATCAAATCAATCATCGTTCAATACAAAATGCTTGTGATCATCCCAACCCCTGTATATAAATGTGAAACTAAAATACAATCACTTTGCCCACATCTGTCCATAAATAGGTGCATTTACATTTGAAGTACTTTTGTTGGTGCCGTTATATTTGGCAAAATGCAGTCAAACCTGTCAATAGTGACCACCCAATTCAAGGGAGACAAAAAGAGTGGTCATTGTGAACAGGTGGCCGCAAAGACCAGTTCTCAAACATTTGATCTGTATCACATACATGTGCACGTATTGTTGCATAGATTAGTACTCACATGTACATGTCTGGTACATCTTGTACACTTTTACTTTTACAAACTTTCACTGTCCTGATCTTACAGTTTGTTTGTTTGTTTGTTTTTTTATGCTTTTATTCACACCAACTAATTTTCAGAGGGGATTTCCCTTTTCAGTTTCCATGCATTAGTTGTGGCTGCATCATGTGATCCGATCCTCAGACCAGCTTCCTGGTTGTCAGGACTAACCATTGTGATTGTGTTGAAGGGACTGAATAATCCCTTTGGAAATATATATGTGTATAATATACTATATATTTCTTGAGAGAAGCACATTGCCAATCAGTTGGCAGAATAATCCCTTGGGAAATATATGTGTATGATATATTATATATTTCTTGAGAGAAGCACATTGCCAATCAATTATTGCAACAACAGCTCCATTAGTGGTTTATCTAGTCATTATCTGGAACCACAGCAGTTGGATGAGAAACAATCGTCATTGCTTTGAACCAATGTCACATGAGGCAAAATATTTACAAGTCATCAGTTTTGTGGATATGATATCAGTCTACCTACAAAATCCACAGAAATACATGGCATATAATGGTATTCTCAAATATTTGAATAACATTTCGAATTGAAGGTTGGAATTTGAATGTATGTGAAAAGCAGTCTTTCATGTGTGGCCTGAGTGGTTATGTACAAATTGAAAAGGAAGAGGACTCAGTGGTGATAGGAATGCCGAAGCATCAGATTGTGACTATTCAACATCACTGCCAACTCCTTAATGACATCCTGAACAGCAAGAGGGGGTAGTAAACTGTGCTCTTTTGTCATAAATGTCAAAAGTTTGAAGGGAAATTCCACATTGAACACAGATTGAGGTACATATTGTGCAGTATATCGTGTAGATACATCTTCAAAGGTGTGTGATTCAGCAGGTTTTTAAGTGCAAAGATGCAGGGCCGTTTTAAATTGTAATATTTCATTTCTTCATGTAGCCCGTGAGCATCTTGTTTCGTTGAACTTCACGAAGAGCCGACAGAGATATCTTTATACTTTGACAAATATTCTCACTAATGCTGCTGGTCGATATTGTAGATTTCACAGCCAATGACATGTCCCATTCCATCTAATGATTGCAATTTTGTAAGCACAAGAGGTCATATTTCCAATGTTGAAGACAACAATTGCCAAGGGGACAGGAAACACACAGGGAACTAGCAAAAATTACTTTTCCGTACAAAAGTAGTTTGGCAGCTGCGAGACATTTATGTCGGGCTTCGATTTTTTAGAGCACGAACGCCTGCAATCATAGCTAAATGTCAATATATGTACATGAGGGCCACGTCGGTACAACTGTATGCCTGCTGCTCGACATATATAGCTTGCCTCCTCTTTGTGCGCTGGCTTGTTGTCTCCCAGACGAGTGCTGGAAAGAGAGATAGTGTGTCTGAATTTCGAAGATGGAATCAAGGAGGGGAAGGAGAAGGAATAGGAGGAGAGAGAGGAGAGGAGAGATTGAAGGACTGGGCCAAGAAAACAGACAGGAAAAGGGAAGTATGACAGAGCAGAGAGCTCAGTGCCTTGGCGCTCCGAGGGCAAGGTTAACGTCCACATCAATAAGCGTTTAATCAAACCCTGCCCCGGACTGCTCCTCCTTGTTGACCTGATTCAGTCCCTTCAGTGACCTCTCTCTTCTCTAGTGACTGCTGACCAGTGTTCTCAGAATATATATGCTGGTCAGACTCTCTTCTTCAAGTAAAAACGGGTGAGGAGAACAACTGTGAGATTCATATATTGCAGAAAGCACTTCCAGTCACGGTATGAAAAGTCAAGCACCCGTGAAACATCATACAGACGTCTTTGAGCGCGTGTAAAGTTTTGTGTTCTCCAAATGATATTTTGTGATGGAGTGTTGGCCATGCAAATCACTGACATGCCTGTAGGAAATGGTATTTTTCCGATATTGTATCAACCAGTGATGCCCTGTTTAATTCATGGTTCAACAGGAGGAAATTAAGTTTTCTCTAGGCGATTTCAATTGGAAGACTCTTTCAACAACTGCAAGATTTCCCGGAGGTTGAGAAAGCTTTTGCAAATGTCAGCAATTTTTATGTCTGTAGTCTTCTGAATGTAGATAACATTCAAAAACCTCCTTGTGTTCCCCAATTGTCAAGGACAGATATGCATTGATGATGGTTTGGCCTCAAGGCATGGTAGTGCATACTCAAACAAAGCCTGATTCCAGTCTGCAGAAAGGAGGTCAATGTTGACTTTTCTCCGGAATTAGAAGTGCGCAGAGTAGCTGCGAAAAATATGATGTGATGACCTGTTTACAGATTGTATCAGCGCATGTCAAATTGAAGTGACAAAAGATTTATCCTGTTGTGTCTGTGTAGGTGGATGCCATTTCTGCCAAGTGCTGCTTTATACTTCATGTGTGCAGTTCATTACAACTTTGTGCAACATGATGTTGGACTTGCTTGACTGTTGTGTGTATCAAAGCAATTTCAACTCTTTGCCAGTGCAGCCAGTCCATACATCTACAGGGACTTGAAACCCATTCTTTGAATATTCATACTGACTGAATACTGTATACGCCATATACTTCGCTAGTCTGGATTTTCACGAATCAAGACTTCCCGACGATTTTGCGAGTGGTTAAATTCGCGATCGTGGAGTCCTGTGTGGAGTGTGGAGTGTAGGAGATCAATTCTTATTATGAAGTATGATTAAAATTTATTCAGTATAATTTACCAGTTGTATGTTTCTCACTGTAGTGCCATCACTACATTTTACACCTTCTGTGTGATATGTATGCATGTTTGGTTGGATATCACACTTGTGCTATGAAGAGTGTGATGTACATTTTAAAGTGAACGGCCATTACTTTTGAGGTGCAACTTCAGCATACTACATTTCATATGTGCTTTTTATCTGTTGAAGTAGAGCTAATGCTAAATACCAGAAATATGTTTGTGTGGAATAACTGTGATACATGTAAGAGGATGTGACTTACAATTTTGTGTTTCCTTTTTATCCCATTTGTTTCTCTTTCCTAGATGGTCTACTTGAAGTGATGTCTACCAGTTCCTAGTCTTGTGTGATGTAAAGAGCAAGGTCTGCAGCAAAATGATGCTCTGTGGGATGTCGAAGAAGACCCTAGCGGTTGTCCTCTGCATATCGTCCATCAGTGTCATGCTGATTCTGAACTCCCAGCTCAAGTCCACCCCCCGCAGCACTCGCTACGATTCCCGCCACGCCCTGAGTGTGCCCTTGACCATCGACCTCTCCAAGAACGTCACATACCTCCGGCTCCCCGACGCCAACAACGAGATCCACCGATACAAGCTTGAACGCATAGATGACAACTTGGATGAAACAGAGGAGGGTGGATGGAGGCAGAGACAGCTGTGGCGGGACCAGCATCGGCAGGAGCAAAAATCCAGAGACAGAACTGTCACAGATGATGCAGAGGAGGACGAGTTTGGAGACCGCATCGATGGGCCAGTGTTGTCCGATGGCAAGGTATTCTGGCCTCCTCCAGAGAACGTGACTGCTAAAGCAGCATTGATTGGTCAGCCCAGTCTAACATACAGGCATGATATTCAGCCGCCGTCACCAAACATTACCAAAAATGTTGAAACGGTCAAGGAGGAAATAAGCTACCTCTTACGTGTTTCCGATCCCAGGTATCCAAGGATGATTGGCAAGGTGCTCTCCAGACTCCCAAAGGATGTTGAGCGGGACATGCAAATGGCCATAAGGACTGTAGAATCACATACCAGCACCAGCTTTCAGCAGTTGCCAACAGCTAAACAGTGGCAAGTCATCCTGAAAGTGTTCAAAAAGAAGGGTTACACCCAGCGATACCCCGATGTAATCAACATTGGGGTGAAGAAAAGCGGGACCAACGCTCTGGGGTTCTTCCTTCCAGAACATCCCCAGATTGTTCACTCCATTGGAAATGAGGTCCACTTCTTTGATTGGATGTACAGTAAGGGTGTGGATTACTACCTGTCCAGAATGGGCTTTGCCAAGGCCAACCAGCTGATCTTTGAAAAAACGCCGCGTTACTTTGTCACTGCAGAAGTCCCCAGTCGCATCAAACAGGATTTGCCGACAAACCCCAAGTTCATCCTGATTGTCAGAGACCCAATATCACGGCTCATTTCAGATTTCAGGCATGAGTCTGAGCTGAAATTGAGAAAGGAATTCAAGAAAGATCGCTTAAAGTACTCGCTGAGGACAGGCTTGTTTGAGGGACAGCGCCTCAAGAAGGAGATCCTGGACAGCCAGGGGCAAGTTAACGCATCCAACGAGCTGGTGGACACCAGTGTCTACGTCAAACACTACATGAATTGGCTTGCAGTCTATCCTCCAGAGCAGATCCTGATCATTGATCAGGACAAGATGGAGAAGGACGTCTACACAGAGATGAAGCGGATGGAGAAGTTCCTGGGCCTGCAGCCGTACTTCAGACCCACCATGTTTTACAATGACGACAGGGTTCATGGCATCTGCCTGCGTCAAGCTCGGCACTCGCCACGGAACTGTCCAGCCAAGAGCACACCAAGCGTCTTGCCGAAAGCTGAGCTCGATTCCGAGACATTGGAAAAGCTGCATAATTTCTACCGGCCTCTAAACAGAGAATTTGCCAGATTGACAGGCATGGACTTCTCCTGGGTGGATTAGCTTTTACACTTTGTTTATTTTGCTAAATTAATTTATATCAAAAAACTAGAATTGTCTTGTAACATCACCATCAACTTTTATGGTTGTACTTATCAAAGATGTGTGAAGGCAAGAGAAAAAAAAAATTTGATGTGTGCTCGTATTGCAGATTCCCTTTGAAAGAGAGTCATTCTTCTGAATTTTGTTTGAATTGTCATGAGGGTTCAGTGGGTTTCAGTTTAAGAGTTCTTTGTGTGCTGAAGTACCACCTATTCCATCCATTTAATGGAGTACATACAATTGAAGGGACAGTTGTTGACATTATGCAAGTACCAATTTGAGGCAGTGTTGTTGAGTCCACCTGTGCAATACATCTTGTCATTTATATACCAAAATTCTACATTGTCCACTTTAGAGATGTAGAGAAAATTCTTAGCATTGCTGAATGCATATCCTTTTCTGAATACATATCAATTTCCAGGAAATCAAAACAGAGTATTATATGTCAAAGTAGTTTAAAGCTACTGTAAGTAGTGAGATTTATTCATAGGATATATCTATTTTCATGTCATCAAAGAGATGACATGAAGTAGTCAGTAAAGATTGTCATTCTTCATGATATTTCACTAGCAGTGCATCTTGCTGTACAGAACTTGAGATTTAATACCGACTGTCATGCATGTGGGTGATGAATGCAGTGGCATAGGTAGTTTAGATGTGTACCTTGATGTCTTTTTTGCTGGTGTGATGCTCTCATACTGTGAAGTTTTCGGTCTTGAAGGTTTGCACAGCCACAGTCTGAACGGGTCATCCCAGGCCTTTAGATGTCTATCTGCATTCCTCACAATCCTACTTGTGTATCTTTCCAAGTCACTCCTCACTACCGCAAATCACAGTCACACGATGTGCTTATCGCAATCCTGTGCCGATAGATCCCGCTGCTATGGCAACAGCCCCCCCCCCCCCCACAAACATAGCCGGTGTCTATCAGTGAGATGAGATTATGTGCAGGCAGAACTGGATACATCTCATGACATAGCCTCAGAGATGACCCCTTTCAGACCAAGTACTTCTAAGCCTCAGTGATGCCCCATTCAGACTGAGCAATCTTAAGATGGTTTGCGTGGGTGCACACGCCATTATTTGTTAGTCCGAAATCTGTCTCCACTTGACTCCTCAAGAGTTGCCAGTGAGGTGCCAGTGATGTTTTTTCAAAGCTGAAATTACATTAGCTGAAGACATTTGGATGCAGACCACACCAAGGTTCAAATTGAGATCATGAGCATCCATTTTTTTAAATTCTCATTTTGTATCACCTCCTGCGGGTTTCCCTCATAGCAACCTGCTAGTGTGATTTTAATAGTGTGAACTCGACATACAGTTGGTCGTGTGGTAAAACAGTAAACGAAAAATCAACAACCAAAGATAATGTCTTCAAAGAAGACTGAAAATACATCATGAAGTGGGATTTTCTGTGTGTGTGCAAAATGTGTATCTTCACAAAAGATATGTTGGTTTGTATCTTGCAGTGGCTATGCTGTAGACTTTAGTGTGCTGACGTAATTGCAAATGTGTAGAGGTTCTGAGGACGGGAAGTGTCTTTTTTTTTCCTTCCTATGCTTCTTCTATCTTCCTTCCTTCTTACCTTCTTTTCTTCCTTCCCATTCATGCCTGCAGAATATGTAGTGAGAGCTTCCTTGATAGATAATACTCTCAGAGGGAAGAATTTTCCAGACAATCTTAGCACACTGAAATAGACTTGTAGGTCAGCCTGTTGTATGGTACCATTGCTGCATTTTTGTTTAATCATTTTAGTTATTCCCTTTGTTCGTGGCATCGTGACACCTTCTCCGCTAAACAGAGAGGCGGGTAGATCTCTGCAGAGACTGTGGATATACACCCCTCTTCTTCTCATCTGATGTTTCACTGTGACCACAGTACCATCTTTGGTCCAGTGCATTAAGGTCACAATATCCTCAGACAGTGTTTTGTTTCATTGTATTTGTTACCATTTGACAGTGCTCTCTTAAATTTAGATTTTGTTCCCCATCCCCCCATCCCCCTTGGCCCACCAGCAATCTTACGAATTCCGCCTGTGCTTCAGCATTATATTCTGTCTATAATCTTACTGATTTCTTAGCAGTATCTCGCTAATTACTAATATGCAAATCCAATTTTAGTCCCTCATTTTGTTTTCTATGCAGTTATGAAAAAATACACATGTTCTCTCCATCCCAAGAAGTTTGTCAAATTATGATTATGCAATAGCATTCTTCAATTTCTTGGTTAGGAGGGAGGGAGAACTTCTATCCAACTTGTCCCTGCATCACACCACATGCCATGCATGCGGATTATATGTTGCCGGAGATGAAGTGCGAAATGTATGATTACTGTAATCATGTTTTGGAATCTGTTGGGATAAGTGAATTGCCGTGGATATGGTGGACCAGTATCAAAAGAGTACTAAATGTTGTGGGCACAGAGGAGTTGCTCTCCATCTGAAATGCTACACACCCGCCTCCAAAAGAAAAAAAAAAGCATCATTTTTTTTTTCTTTTTAGATATATGGCATTATCAAGGTTTACCTTTATTACTAAGAGTCTCATTCTTATTTCACATGACAAAATATGCCATTGAGGGCGTGTTTTACAGATGTGATGCTATTTAGGAGTAGAAATTTGATGCGCAGAAATGCACCATGTAGGGTCCATTTCCTAGATTCCTGCCCATAGTGGTCCCGCCAGATCAGTGGGCTGTTGCGTAATTTCAAAGCAGGGAAACACCAGGAAGGTGCAGTTTTCTTTATCGTGCTGCTCATGTTGACTTGACCGTTGTCAAAAGTTATTCAATGCTGCATCAAGGCACGCATTGTGCTATCTATCCATCCGTCCCCATCACCGATGCCACGAATACAATGTTTGCTCAGCAAACGCGAGATTGTTTTGACTAGACTGAACAAATCAAGGGTGTCAGAGCCGAGATGTATAGATGTCCCCCCCCCCCCACCCCACAACAAACAAAACTCTCGACAAGGAAGGAATTGAAACATGGAAGCCAACAGTTGCCCGTATGCAAGTCCAAAGATGGTCAGTGAGATTCTTGTCAGGCGTGAAGGAAGGATGCCATTGACTCTGTACATGTATTTGTTGTTTGCGAGATCTTAGTCATGGACTACAAAATTATGGATTCTCTCAGCAGGTATGGCTGCGTGTGCTTATAACACACCGCATATTCCATGTAGCTGAAGTCTGTGAAACTCTGTGAGTCATGGTGGTTATATTTGCAGGAAATTCAATCCTTCTGAGTGCACGAGAATTTAAAAGCAGATAGTCACCCACTTTTATGTAAGGGGCGGTATTGTATTACGTGTTGCTCTGTGAGCAAAGTTATTGTCACTAGACTGTTGATCTGATGCGCAGAGCTTTGTTTGAAAGGATGATGATACTGCTCACTATTTTGGAGCCATGGTCTGTGAGTGACTGGTCACATGACCTGAATTTGACATGGCTGATGTATGTCGACCTTTGGGTATAGCTAGTCTTGTACCAAGACTTTGCATTTGATGTACTTGAGCATGTTTATATGTTGCATCCACCCCCATCATTTCTTCCTAAAGAAGAGAAGAAAGCCTCACCAGGGGAAAAGAGCGGTGACCAAGAATGTGAAATGAAGGGCTTGGGCGGTTACAAGCTTTTAAGCGTGGCTTTGCAGGGAAGTTTACTGTTAATTAATGTGATACGTGTATGAGGGAGTAATAGATGAATTTAGCATTTAATAGGTTGTTGGGTCTATTGAGTTCCAGTTTGCGTGCTTCAATGGGATCAGGGTTTAAATGCAACATCCCACTTTTGGTCGACCAGGGAGATGTATTTTCGAAACCTCCCTAGTCGCTGAAGTCTTTTTTTGCCAAGGGTTTGATGTCAGTGACGATACCTAGAGAGATGATGATGATGATAACGATGATGATGATGATGGTGATGATGATGATACAACAATGACAACAATGATGATGATGATTCATTGTGATGATGATACAGTACTACTCATGTAAACTTTCTCACCACCGCCAACAGCTGTACGGCATAGTATATGAATAGTGGTGCAAAGTTATGAACCTGAGACAGTTAATTTCTGGTGTAATTACATCATGTCTTCTCCCACCTCCTACAGTCATTTGAATTGTGGCAAAATTTAATCACTTTTGAAACGTTTATACTGATTTTGGATGAGACTAAGACCGTTACCTTCTGTTTCACCATCAAAATATTGTAGAGCAATGGGGAAAAAATAAAATATCAAGTGATCCATGCTCATGTTAGGGTCAAATGTATTATGTGTTCACTTGTGTCTCAATATTTTCGAGGGAACTTACAGAATTTCTTGGGCCTGTTTCATTACGATAATTGCAACCTCTGGAATTGTGGTGACTGAGGCACCAGCTAGGAAAACCAAAAACTGCACATCAGCTGTTAACAACAGTCATTTCCATGGTACTGCATATTAATGTAACTCATACTGACATCATGGCTCTTTATGAAGTGGGCATCAGAGGTGTTCGAGACTTTGGTTTATTACTCGAAGCTATCCAGAAGTTTTCTCACAATCTATACTTTACTTGGATATGATGTTATGTTATCAAGTACCAGTACCCCATCGCTTGTGATGTGTGCTATTATAGCTGCATGCACTTTCCTCTTTTTTTGAGGAGAGCTTGAGTAAGTTGAGAACAAAGGAAATTTTCTTCAGAATGCCATGTTTCGCTTGTTCACTTTATTACCTAATCTCTCCATCTTGGAGTGTAACTGTGGACTTGGACATACGCAGCAAACAAGTAAGCAACAAGTTGCATGTTGTGCATATATATGAATATCTTGTATATATTGAAAGATGTAAATTGATGTCTTGTACAGATATGCCATGTATGAAGTAGTTCAGAATTGTACTTGATTATAGATCCTTTCGAATTTTGAGCTCCATGAGAATGACCTCATTTGCCTGAAAGGTAGGGGCTTTACTTTCTTCAATTTTTTTGTAAGCAAAAAGTTTGCCATCATAACCCTCATGTTTCCATAGCTGTATGGTTTTACATTTTTCAGAGAAATATTATGATATCATCTTGGTACTTAATATTGTGTTCGTAGTTCAGCTGTAGTGTTGTCTTTGTGCGTAGGTCTTGCCAATTGTTGCTTGAAGAGGTTGTATGTGTACTTGGATGTATGTTTCATTAAGCATTTTAGAATTTATATTCGTCAATAAATGTATGTTTCTCTGTGTTTCCCGATACATGATGTACGGAAAAACTTGAGCTGCTGATCATGATTAGTTGCTTGAGAACAAGAAAAAGAGGATGAGAGGTCTAACCATGCCAACTTTGAATCATGTCACCTTTGACTCATGTACACAGGGTCTTCATTGACGATGTAGCTTCCTGATTTTTGATAAACATAATATGCAAATTGACAACAATTTCAACAATGTAGTGAAGATTATATTTTGAAAATAGGAGAGCATTTGTAAGGAATGTACATGTCGTTTCAAGTATATGCACCATACAGATTGTCGTACTGCATGTTGTCGTGTGATTTATATTTGAGCAATGCACCAGCAGTTGACAGAGAATATGTCTGATCAGTGGTGCTGGCCAGCATTTACTCAAATTGCCAACCCACACTAGAATAGTCAGTGGCACCCCATTACAACTAACCGGGTTGTGACAGAAATGAAACGGTACACCCACAGCAAAGGTATTCGAACTTCCTGGTTTTATATTCTACATCCGTGCAGCAGTGCACAATGTCGCCCTCTGTTGACAGTAGTCCTCCAACACTCCAAACAAAGGAAACAAGTAAATGTCTTTTCTTCTTCTTCATCTAGGTTTAATGAAAATGTGTAATGGCCCATCAAGGCTCATTTTCTACCCACCGAATTGTACACATTGACACTTTGGATGGCTGAAAATAAATGATGCAAAAAATACACATATTTGTGAAATTTTGTTTTCTATTATTTCAGTGATTTGACTTCATGTGCACTTGCCATGAGCCAGCTCATAGTGTTGTCAAGTCCTAATTTACAGCAATTTTCAAGGATTGTCCAAAACAAAAATTAGCTGCTCGGTCTGTGAAAAAATCAAGTTTTTTAAAAAACATTGAACCTGTGAGAAATGCTCCATAAGCTTGTCTATAGCTTCCCAACCCCCTCCCCCCTCCCCCCAAACAAAAACAAAGAGAAGAGATGGTATATGTTGGATTTGCCATTGTTGTATGCATGAATATGACAAAATTCTACCCTTTAAGAAGGTGAACCTCTCACATAAAATGGTTAACTAATGGTATGGAATTTGTTGATTTTTGTTTTTCTCCGCCAGAAAGAACCTGTAATGAGCTACTCAATAACTTATTCTCAGTACACTAGCGTAAATGCATTTCAGTGTGTTGAATCAAGTTTAGATTTGATCTCTTGGGCTGTGAGGGAAAATCTTTTGTTCCAGTGGTATGCGAACAATCTGAGCGTAATTTGCAAGCAAGTCTTGTCGTATCTCAGATTTCCGTAATTAGTCAAAAGCTGTCCTGGCAATGAGATTTTATAGAGTGTGGGCTTGATCCAAGACTAGCAATTCTGTCTTGATAAGGTCATGCCTTTGCAAACATGCTGGATTCATTGGATTCTCAGGAAAGAGATGCCAGGCACAGAAAATGATGCCGTCATTGAGATCGGCGTCACATCTGCTTTGCCTGATGGTGTAGGTTTGATTTTTTGGCGACTTGTAGCAGATGCCTGAATGGTGGTTACGTTTATTTTTATCCACGTCTGTCACGCGGTGTAGTTGTGTTTCACATCTTTTCTTTTTTTCTTTATCATGTAATCTTATAAGGCCGCTGCATGTCATTATGCGTTGTTGTAAATGTCACCGCATCACTGTGCTCAATGTTGCACAGGTTCATGCGTTTTTTAAGGTTACCACAATTCGTTTAATATTATGTCACATGTCAGAGCGATAAAGTGATGGTAGAAGGAAATTCTGCAGTAGTCAATCCCATACTGCACCCCACTCCTAAATATTCCTCTCTTTTTTTTTTCTTTCTTTAGAGGCATTCATGCCATTTGTACCAACCCTCCATGAATGTTCACTGTGATATGCTGCATCCCGCCCCACCACGTTAAACATGCCTATTTTAACATTAGTAAATTGTCTATCATAACACACACACTCATCTTATTTCTGCTCCTTCTGTATCTCTCCATTAGAAATGATTCTGCTGTTAATTCAGTAAAAAAGCTGTGAACACTGAATATGATTTGATTATATTTTCCAGGAGGTCAGTGCTTTTAAACCGTCCAGTTCACATGCAGTTTTGTCACCACATTAACAGAACAAGGGTCAAATTGTTATTGGTGCTTTTCTCTTCGCATGCCATACTTATGCAGAACATGTGTGTCTCTCGAAATCAAATTAACCGCTGCGTTTTCCATTCTTATTGTTGATATGTGTTCTAAAAGGAATAAAGCAGCGCAGAAAAGGCAAAAAATATTGTATAAGTGCTTTAACAATTGACCGCTCTTCTGTTCTTACTGTTTACTTACTCAAAGTACAATGTTGTAGGTAGGAAAGCTATATTAGTGAAAAAAATAAAGTAACATTCCTCAACATACATACACACAAATAACAGACACACACACACATCAAGTTTGCCTATTAGCTCATTGAAATAAGTGTCAGGGTGTGGTTTATGATATGCCATTGTTATTAATTCATTCATGTTTTGATTAACAAGATTTATTCTGCTTTTCACGTTAATTGTTGTAGGGTCTGTTCTGCTACTTTGGCAACAAAATACTGTCATCAAGGTTGGTACATGGCATTTATTTCTTGCAAAAAAAAAAAAAAGTAGTGTTAAAAGTTACAATCATATATTCGAGCAGTGTAATATTTCTTTACCATGTTTACCAAGCTTTCCAATATCTAGTGTACCAGTATTTTTGCTTCTAACTCTTTACATCATGTACACACAGCAAAAAAAAAAAAAAAAAAAAAAAAAAAAGTGCAGCAAACACCCAACCAGAGTAGACACTCAAAAAAGAAAGAAAGAAAAAAAAAAATACCAGCAAAAAGTGTATAAACGGATCTTAATTCCGGTATCAAATTTTACAGTTACATGTAAAAGTTCCATGTTGTTTGATTTTCAGACTCCGGTGTTTATGTCTATCATGCCAGCTCAGATCAAGTCCTTTGTGATGTTCATGCATTCAATAACACTCTGCGTGGTCTCCACAACCATCACCATGGCAACCGCATCCAATCACCATCACCACCAGAACCATTAACAAATTGCTACCAGTGATACCACCATGAAAAGCATAGGCAGGCTACACCAGCAACAATGGCAAATATTAAACGCCTTTTGAATAGCTGAAAGATGTGACTTTAATGTCTTATTCATAACATATAATTATAAATATGAAAAAGAGCAAGGAGGAGTTGTTGTATTAGTGATCCAGAATCCATAACTTAGCCAGGTAACTGTGCATGAAAATTACAGTTCTTTTGACAGAATTGTTCAATTACATGTAATTAACTAAAAAATAAGATGAGTAGACAGTACTATTTAACTGTAGAAAACCACCCATATTTTGCCTTTCCCAATTAAACTTGAGAGTGATAAGACGTATGTTATAGAATACACAGAATTCCTTTTACAGAGCGGTTGAAAAAGAAAACTATAAAAGAATATGTGTTCAAATTTTTATACACTTTTATAATGGAAATGATGTAATTATATTGAAGAGAAAATAATTTCTGATATATTGCCCTACATACTTTTACCGATGTTAATATTAAGTGTCAATGTTGTTAACTCAACATTTATTTTTGTTTTTATGTCAGTAATGGCTATTGACAAACAAATACGAGTTTATGAAATAAGGATTAAAATTCAAAATGTATGTGTCCATTTGGGTTATGCCTTTTGCCTCATAATGGTTTGTTTTGTCTTGTTTTTTTAAATTGAGTTTTCCCCATTAAATAACTTTTTAAAGAGATAAAAACTGTGCTTTCGTTTTAGAGGGAAGAAGTCACAGCTAGATGAAGTCAACAGATCCTGTCACAGAAATTATCAATTCAGTAGACTTAATAGTTTTTATGGTACTGTGGTGCTTCACTAATGAGATAAAGAAGTGTTTTCAGACTTACAAAAGAGCTCATTTGTAAACCAGGTAGCAAGCTCATGTGTAAACCTGTTTAGAAGCACTACGGGAACTCACACTAATCTACTCATAGTATTTAAAATCGAGCCATTTTCTGTCTAAAGGCAAACTTGAAACACCATTCTCTGAAACACATTTGTCAAGTAGCATATGGCCAATCGTGGTCCAAGGGTGCTTTCCATTCAAATTTTGCTGGCCTCAATGACCTCCAAACATAATGGAGGAGATGGAGCTTAGTTTAACCTTGGAGGTACATGTAGCTATGTACCTCCATGGTTTGACCATGGACCTACCACACATGGACATACATCGCTCGTTTATTAATTCAAACACCCGTTTCTGTGAAAAAGCATCACAATAACATTTTAAAGATGCTTTCCTCCTGTGATCTCATCGTGCATCACTGACAGCCAGCCTGGAGTAAAAGCAAGACAGCGCTTTGAGATATCTAAAAACTACATGCGCAGAAGATAATAACTCTCGTAAATCAAGAAAAATGCATGTGCAGTTGTAGTGTGTATATTTGGCATTCATTGCTCAGTTAATTTCATTTGTGAAATGCACATACTTTATGAGAGAAAGCAAGTATTTCGGCAGGTTGGTTGTAATTTGTAATCTAATTTTTCCAATTTTTCGCACATTGTTTCAGAGTAAACATGGACAGTAATGGTAGACATGTCTGTCTTACCATTAAGCAACATTACATGGGTGTCCACAAGTAATTGCTTATTTTGTGACATGAACTTTGTCATGATTCAAGGTTTGCTGCTCCCCATCGTTGTCGATCTTCCAAAGGCAGTCAAGTCTGAAGAGGCCCCTCAGTGAAATGAAACCGAAATGAGGGAAACGGTTCTTGTATCAGTGACGAACGATTACACAATGGTCTTTGTCCAAACATCTGAACGTATCCATCAAGATGCACATAATCAGGTGGCGTCGATGCAGATTGAATCAAAGAAAAACCTCCATTCATAGTCCTGTTATGTGTGTAG
This sequence comes from Diadema setosum, assembly GCF_964275005.1. Taxonomy (NCBI): domain Eukaryota; kingdom Metazoa; phylum Echinodermata; class Echinoidea; order Diadematoida; family Diadematidae; genus Diadema; species Diadema setosum. The sequence goes on from NC_092692.1 coordinate 29,830,046, forward strand.
TAGGTCCATGGTTTGACCCTTGGCCCCCTTTACAATGGTACATGCCGACTTGTATGCACAATGACATTTAAGTGTACAAAGAGTTGCTTTGTTTAACAGATCATGGATGTGGTGACAAAGCTGTTTGAAATTACCTTCTGTGTTTAAAAGGGTTGACAACGAGGTTAATTTCAGTATGTGAACGCATTGCAGGTCTAAGCAACATTAAAAACATAATTCTTGACATTTTTTTTTTTCAGTCTGAAACCCCTTTTACAGAAAGTTCCATTAGTTCAAAGAACGTGGAACTGATTCCATTTATACAATAGACCGGCTACATGATCTAGTAAGAATTGTATGCCATCTTCATGCACAGCCGGCTCAACTAGATGTTTAGAAAATTTGCAGTGATTTGAGAGTTACTTAAATAGTCTATGTTAGATTGCATTACATTTTTTTCTTTCACCAAAAATAAAAAAGAAAGCTCTTCTGTGTTCTAGAAAATGACTACAACATTGAAAACGACTACAATATACACTACAACATAGATAATTTGCCTTTTTTCTGTAATGGTGTTACACTATTCCTAGAACTAATTCTTTGCACACTCTGTAATTGGTTTCCATTGTCTTGTAAGCACAGCTATTTCTGTTGCTCATTGTGTCACCAAGGTCTTGCACAGAATTAGTAAAAATATACAATTTGTCTGACTAAAAAAAAAAAAAAAAGAATAAAAAAAAATTAAATAAAGAGAAACTAAAATATCACTTTCTTTGTGTTTATGGTGTTTCATTTATTTGCTTGAAATATGGTGTTTTTCAGTCTGTTATTTCCCCTCCCCATCCAATTTTGGTTTAATTCAAAAGAAATATCAATAGTAGTGCTGTATGGTGAAAACACTATGCAACGGAATTGGGAGGAGACTGGTGTTTGCACAGTGATTTTTTTCTATTGTACGGGATTAACTGGTAAAGGGGAGGTTCCCTGACATAAACTGTACACATACAAAAATCAACTAATACAGAAAGAAACATTCAATTCCAGGAAAATCAGACAATATGTGGCTTTTAAAGTTACAAATTAAACAACAACAACAACAACAAAATCTACTCCAAATACACCCCATGCAGTGAAGATTGGAATTATACTACATTGTACATTGTACAAGTTGTTCCACAATAGGACAATACACTATATAGAAATCATAAAAAGGAAACTTGCAAAATGTTATTATTTCTGTAGGACATCAAAGCAACACTTATAGCTTTTCCAGAAAACATGAAGAATCGATCTCCCTCAACATGTCTCAGTAGGTTAGAAGTATTAAACTTTTCTATACTATAGACCTACAAGTGTATTTGTACATCACTTATCTGTGAAGTGTCTTACCTTTGTGTATTTTACTTCGATTTCACGTCAAGAACTGTTATACATTTTTGACCAAAAGAGGGCAGTATACGGAATTAATACTTGAGACACTCTTGGACAGATCGATTTTCCTCAATTCTGCTTTTACTGAACCCATGCTTACGTCTCTAATATTTATCCTTTAAAGAGGAAATCCAGCACAAAATCTTATCAATTTAAAATGAAAGAAAAGAAATTCCCATGCAGAACAGTGCAAATATGATTAAAAATTAGTTGAGAAATAAGGAAGTTATGACATTCTAAAATATCAAAATTTTTTTGAAAACACTTCTTGACCAGTCATGTATTTTTCAAGTCAGCACGCTGATGATGTCATGCTCTTACAATTTCTTATTCATTGAAATCTTATTCAGTTGAAATCTTGTATTTCAGGTGTATGAATATAAAGCTTGCCTTATAATCACCCAAAACTAAAAACAAAAACAAACACACACACACACACACACACACACACACACACACACAAAACACACACACACACACACACACACACACAAAACACACACACACACACACACACACAATAAAAAAAAAAAAAAAATTTACCTTTGATACATTTTGGGATGGGAATATCCTTTTACCTGTACAGTGGACTCCCATTATTTTGAAATCCGTGGGACCGACAGTTTTTTTAATCAAAATTTTGTTATAACTGAACAAAAAAAAAACCAAAACAATGAAAATACATAGAGCTGATAATGTTGTGGCCTGAATTTTTATTTTGTTGTAACCGTGTTTGTTATAATAGGAGTGCATTGTATTAGCTAAAAGTTTTGAATTAGAAATTGTGTGGGCATGACATCATCAACTCGTCATTTGAATATTCATGAGGACTGGTTTAGAAATGTTTTCCGAAAAAGAAGTAAAACAGTCATTATGTCATGTATTTCTTATTTCTTATTCAATTTCAGTCATTTTTTAACTTTTCTGTAGCGATTATTTTTTTTTTATTTCTTTGGGAGTGTAAGTATTCATTTTTAGGGGTAGGGGTAGATTTCCTATTCAATCAGATTATCCCTCCATGTATTTAAATATGATAAAAATGCCCTGGCTGTAGGTGTCTAGCTTGTAACACATCAGTGAATTGTGTGCATAGAGAGCAAGTGAAGAAAGAAGTTATGCCTCAGTGTTATGGTTATTGTATGGCAATAGACAATCTACACAGTAAGAGGATGAAATATGCTTAATAAACACATGATAAATTAATGTCTTGGAGGAACTGTTCTCCTCTTTAATTTTCTTCTTCAATCAAGATTTGTTGTTGTTTTTAATGGATAGAAGATTACATTTCCTAATTTAAATCCCACATTTCACATGTACAAAATCTAGCAGTATGACCAAAATGCGTGTTTGAAAGGTATGTGACAATTTCTCGCACTCAACGACCATGAAAACGATGTGCCAAAGAGCGTATCAGGGCAATTACTCCCCAAGCGAGGACAGTTACCCCCACCCCCAATACTGGTTAGTGATAAGGTTACAGTGAAGATTAAGGTTAGGTTTTGGGTTAGAGTTTGGGTTAGGATTAGGTTCAGGATTAGGATTAGGGTTAGGGTCAGGAGAAGGGTCTGGGGTTATTGTCCAGGGGTAATATTGTCCTAGACCCGCCAAACAGAAAGGAAAATCAAAATCCAGAACAACCTGCTACCTGCGCCCGTGCACAGCGTAGGAGGGCGCTCTAACTCAGTTGACATCGTAAATTTGAAGGTTTCCTCCGTAATTCCTTTTGAGGCGTATTTCCTGGTCCCAGCCTTGGAGGAATCTGGTAACTCGATAAGTTGAGACGTTCCTCGGGTCCACCAAGCCCACGGTGTAGGGGGCGGAAGAGAAATATAGTTTAGAGCGCCAGAGAGTGAGGTGAAACATAACTTCAGGCGCATTAAGCACTTCGGTTCTTCCCGTCCCGTTGAAGTACACTGATTCGATTTTCGCGGCGTCGGTCCAATACAAGATGGATGCTTAAGTTGGTCATAAACGGAGAGACAAAACGACTGAGGTTTGATATTTATGTAAGACACGATGTACAAAAACAAACTATTTTCAGTTGTGTAGTAAAACGAGGTTAATTATAGATGGATCCATTCATCAATTCACTTTAACTACGGTTTTGGTGTTGAATTTTGGATTTTTTTTTTTTCGTTTTTGACAGGACATAATCGTAAAACATATGTATCTACTATGTTGTAAAGAAACACTCGGAGAGCGCAGACCTCCGCCAACCCGTTCCTTTCCAGTCATTAAATACACGCATACTGAAAATCGCTCAAAGTTTATTTCTCAATGACAAAGAAGTATTGTGTTTACCTCATCAGCTTCCTGCTGCACGTATATACAAAACCTCAAATACACGCAGCTTGAACGTTCAACTAAATTGACAATAATGTCTTGCCAATGATTAAAAAAAAATCCTTCAGAAATTCATGAAAATTCAATGATAACTACCCACACTTAAAGGGACTCTACAGTACTAGTTAAGGTGGGGATTCATGTTTTGAACATTCCTAAGTGAGATAATGAGAAACCTCTTATGAAATATGAAAGAGCATGCTAATTTTAAGAAGGAACCAACGTTTATTTGATGAAAATTGGTTTCAAATGGCTGAGATATCAAAAAAAAAAAGTGATAATAGTAAAGATGACGGGCCACGCCTTTTATTAGGATCTCTTTGTTTCACCTTGTTTTTGGATATCTCAGCCATTCCAAAACCGATTTTCATCAAATAAACTTTTGATACCCCTTAGAATTGCATGCTCTTTGACATCTCATAGAGTGGTTTCTGAATATCTCGCAAAACGTTAAATGCTAAATCCTCACCTCGACCAGAACTGTACACACCCTTTAATGTCCATATCAACTTGTCCTGTAGGTCTAAGTTTCATCCAACATAATCTTTCACAACTTTTTTTTTAGTTACACTGTATTTTGCAACGGGGCGGACAAACAATCAAACAAGCAACGCCGGCAAAACATTAATTTCCTTGGCGGAGGACGGTAAAAAATTCTGAAAATATTGATTATATCAAGAGCTGGTAAGATAGTTAAGATTACAAAAGGAGAAAGAAAACGGGGTCAGAGAATGAGGATGAGGACAAAGAATGATATCAGGAAGAAGAAAGATGAACAATAAAACAAGATCAAACACGAATACCGTCGATGTCCAGGGCAACATGGGACGTGGCACCAGTAGAAGGCACAAATATCGTGTAATTGGAGCCGTCCAAGCCCGAACGCCCGATTCCAGCCGTTTGTTTCCAGTAAATGTGTCTGCGAATGAAACGAGGAAATGGTCAATTTTATGTTTTTGTTCACACAGTGTCTCTCGCTGGATGTTTATTTGACTTTCTGTATGGATGTCATTGTTTCAAAATAGAAAATATTACACATGTTTTATATATATATATATATATATATATATATATATATATATATATATATAAACCCTTCAAAAAAAGTTTGGAAATCTGACTTCAGTTGTAAATTTCTCCAGTTTGTAAGCACTATATACAATACATGCTTGATATCAATGGAAAGAGTATTACATTCCCTTTAAAATGATATCCTACTCATTGTGATTATGCTATCAAGTAAAGAACTGTATTGAAAAGTTGCAAAACGATCAAGAACTGTCCTTATGAATGAGAATGGTCGTGAAGAGTACTTAAAGAACATGTTCTTTTGTGTTATGTCTTTTGTTCTCAACTGGTCAGCCAAGAAGGCAAATTTCAATAGACATCTTAACTTCACATTCAAGTTTTCAGTGGTGGCATGCCAGGCAATTTTGATAGCTCATCAAGTTTTATGGTTGTACATCATGCCACTTGTAAGCAATGTTCAAACACCCCGCGCCATAGGGCAAATTTAAGCTGAGATGCTTCAAAAAGATGACAACGCAAAACGACATAGAGCGAGACATTTGCGCAACTTTCTCGAGAGAGAGAGAGGGCATTATTAGAAATGGACTGGCCTGCATGCAGCCCCGACCGCAACCCCATAGAATATTTTTGGGATCAACTTGGTCGAGCTGTGGGGAAGAGGGTCACAAATGCAACGACAAAATATAGGCAGGACTGCGTCAGATACTGGTTGACGCCAATCAACAGCATGAGGACAAGGTGCCAGGCGGTGGTGCAAGCACTTGGCTCGTCCACCAGATGCTGAGCCCCGATCATGTTCATTGACAATATAAAGACAAAGTAAGCATAAAGTAAACACAAAATAACGACAAAATGAAGACAAAATAGAGATGAAATTCCAATAAAATCAAGACCATGTCATTTCACCTCTTTATGTCTTTGTCGCGGTTAATGCGGCGAGGTTCTGTGAGATGAAATGGTTTGAGTCATGATCGTTTGTATGTGTGTGTGTGTGTGTGTGTGTGTAATGCTGTGTATGTGTGTGTGTGTGTGTGTGTGTTTATCTGTTTAGTTGAACACATACATGTTTCTCTCCATAAAAATGCTGATGTTACAGTAAATGAACACCAAAGAAAAAATGGGGAACTCACTCATCACGAGGAAACTACATTACGGACGTCAAAAATTGGGCCATTTTGCAGCTTTTCAATTCTGACTTTACCTCATAGTTTTAAGCACTGCACCTCCATGTATACGATAATCATAACAAGTATGGTATCATTTTAAAGAGAATTAAACAATCTTTCTGTGGTACGAAGCACAAATGAATCATTTCTAAGAAAAGATGAGAAAAGATTGATCAAACTCAGATTTCCAAACTTTTTTTGGCACCGTGTCCTCATGCTGTTGATTAGCTTCGTGATTCGCTGCTGAGGAATGGCGTTCCACTCGTCTCTGACGAAGTCCTACCAATGTCGTTGCATTTGTGATCCTCTTCCCCATGCACAACTCCGTCAAGCTGATCCCAAAGATGTTCTGTGGGGTTGAGGTCGGGGCTGCATGCAGGCCAGTCCATTCAAGTGATGCCCTCTCTCTCGAGAAAGTTGCGCACAAGTCTCGCTCTATCTTGCGTTGTCATCTTTTTGACGCATCTCAGCTTCAATCTGCCCTATGGCGGGGGCTTTTTGAACATTGCTTACACGTGGCATGATGTACAACCATAAAACTTGATGAGCTATCAAAATTGCCTGGCATGGCACCACTGAAAACTTGAATGTGAAGTTAAATTGAAATTTGCCTTCATGGCTGACCAGTTGAGAACAAAAGACATAACACAAAAGAACATGTTCTCTATTTACTCTTCACGACCATTCTCATTCATAAGGACCATTCTTGTTCATTTTGCAACTTTTCAATGCAGACCTTATCAGACACACTTTTGAGTACAGCCCTTTACTTAATAGCATAATCGTAATGAATAGGATATCATTTTAAAGAATTTGATAATCTCTTCATTAATATCAAACATGTATTGTATAGTGCTTACAAACTGGAGAAATTTACAACTGAAGTCAGATTTCCAAACTTTTTTGAGTGGTTTATATATACACACAATTTTCCGTCATTATTTTTGAAACAAGATTGGAATTACGATCAAATCACCCTTCGCGACTCCAGTTTGCATTCACACGGCAAGAATGCTAAATTTGAAAGACGATTCTATAGTGAAAGTACTCTAGGTACTTGTGAAAGCTAGGTGATTTTGTCTGTGAAGTCTCCGATACGTCTACGCGACCTTGCGGAGACCCATTGACAACCTTCCAGACATGTCGCAGAGACATCACGTCGTCGTCTCTGCCACTTCCACGAGAATATTAATTAGTTACGTTCAGACGGGAGCCCTTAACCTCGAAGTTAGGAAACTTCGAGGTTAGAGCTTGTAGTTAGGGACCGTGAAGACGCACTCGTAGTTAGCAAACCTCGAGGTTTGCTCGATGTTTCGAGCCACGAGAAATCTTATGGTTAGCGCGCGCTCTAACCACGAGCCGCGGGGGGTCCCCACTCGTAGCTAAGCACCGTGTGGACACACACGCACACACACACACACAAAAACGAACTCGAAGTTAAGAGTGACCTCGCCGTAAACTCCAGCCCTCACAATTTCCCTCTGCTTCCGGGTCAACCTCCCAAACGTACACCACAAATATACTACACGTGAAAAACCTATGACGCACGACACAACAACATCATCAGATTCTTTTCTTCCCATGCGCTTGATCTCTGAAACTGAACACGTCGAACTCGTTACTGTATTCTATATTCTTCTCCGACGCTAAAAAAAAAAAAATGTTTTCGACGAATATCTTCATAAAGGCATAAAGTCATCAGTGCAGTGCTATCTCTGCATACCATGACAGAGAACAAGAGTACCTGTAAGCGAGTCCGACAGGGTTAGACTAAAGAATAAATAGACGTCTTGTTAGCAGTGTGGGCTGAAACTTTCGGTTTTGTGGTTTTAACATCGAGTGGGACCCACTCGTAGTTACGGGGGGCAGAAGCTTTACCTCGAGGTTTCGTAACCTCGAGGTTAAGATTCGTCGTGTGGACACACGTCGTAGAGCTAAACCTCGAGGTTTCCTAACCTCGAGGTTAGGGCCTGCCGTCTGAACGTAACTAGTGTCACCTCGTTTGGAGACTTCTCGGATGTGGTTTCACTTCTTGGTGAGCGAGCGCAATACAAGCCTTTTGGACTCATGATCCCGGTCGCGGCACCGAGATAGGTCGTATCAGGGAAATTACCCCCGGGACAATATTTATTACCCCCTCCCCCCCGCTAAATACTAGTTAGTGATAAGGTTAGAGCAAAGATTTAGATAGGGTTAAGGTTTAGTGTAGGGTTAGAGTTTGGGTTAGGGCTAGAATCAGGTTAAGGATTAGGGTTAGGGGAAGGGGAAGGGTCCGGGGTAATAGTATAATTGCCAAAGGGTAATTGCCCTAGAACTACACGGACAGAGATAGGCCTAGCTACACAAAAACATAATGGCCTGAACTCCGTGGTTTGTATGTTATGGTTAGTATACATCAAAAGTTGGTATGCTAATGCTCAGCAACATATATTATGACGTCATACCCGTTGACGGTATCCAGCTCTATGCCTCGGGGGTTCACGAGCCCCTGCAAAAGAAGCTCGCGCCCGCTGCCGTTGAAATAGGCTCTCTCCAATTTGTTACCGTGAAAGGCGGTCCAGTACAACATACGAGCGTCGGAGTCCAAAGCCAGGCCAGACGGCGAGGCTCCGGCTATTTCCATACAACAGACAAACGAATAATCAATCAACAAAACAAAAGAACGCAGAGCAAAAAGCCAACAAACAATTATAAATCCAAAAGAAAACATTGAAAAAAAAAATCAACTAATTCCAAGCTATCACTCACACGCCAAAGATTGTTGTGCCTTTGCAATTTACAAATAAACATGTGGATTGAGTGAATGCAGCAATATTAGTAGAACACAGCAGTGGAAGCAAGTTTGAGGGAAATCGGACGATCTGTTCAACATTTATGATATTTTGAAATCTTGGTGACAAGGTCGCCGGATCAGGAGACTACTACAGCTCATGACATCACAATATGTAAATTCCTTGGGGCTTATGAACTACGATATAAAGAAAATATAAAGACAGATCCAATGAATTTCAAATGAAAAGTACGCATTCCCTGAACTTGTTACTGACATGATATTATATCAAGGGTAATGTTATTACCCCTGCTTTCTGAAAATGCAATACTGCGGCTTCATTATGTGAAAAAAAGTAAATATTTGTTGAAATTTCTTTACATTTTCTTTTTTATTGTGGTGCATATGTGATGTCATGATCTATAGCAGTCTTCTGATCCAAACCTTCAAAAATTAATAACTTTTGAACGGATTTTCCGATTTTCCTCAAACTTTTACTAATATATTCCGAATTCATTTATTCTTCATTTTCACTTTTCTTCCAACAATTGCGGTGCATACATAATTGTTGCATTCATTTCATCCACATCTTGGGCTAAATTCCCCTTTAAAGATGAAAACAGAAGAAAAACGAAAAAATGTCTTCATTTTTTAAATAAATGTAGTTCAAAGTGCGGTTTCAGGTCATGAAAATTATTCTCCTGATGATCTTTTTTTTGGTTTTGATTTTTGGTTTGTTTTGGTTTTTTGGTTTTTTGGTTTTTTGGTTTTTTTTTTTTTTTTTTTTTTTTTTAATAGCAGGTGTATGCATTTCGGTACAGGCCTGTATTTGGAATCCATCTTACAGGTTTTTGCTGTGTCGAGTGATCCTCGTGAAAGGCTTCTGGTGGTCTGGATTAGCCATTCATATAGAAGAGGTTTGCATAAGATAATGAAGATTGTCGTACATTTGTTTTTTGGGTTTTTTTTGCGGAAATTATTTCAAAATAATCATTACGACTGCATGGTCTGTATGGAGAGTGAAAATAAAGCAGGGCTACACACTTCACCTGTTCCGTTGAAAATCACTTCTCTACTGGATCCATTGTGATGGGCCCGGGATAGACTCTGTAGGAGCAAGTCGTTCAACCAATATATCATGCCTTCCACGGGATCGTACCCAATAACGGTGACAGCCGGTGCGTCTTCTATGCAAGTTTGAAATACGCCGTCAAGATACGTCTTGTTTTCCGGGATCGACCCGCACATGATCCTATCTCCCCGTCTGTCTACAAAGAAGCCTATTCCCGCTGCAACTACATGGAAAAATGATAATATTCAGTGTTCGAGGAGAGAGTATAGTGTTATCTTCGGGTGCCTTATTTCCGATGTAGCAAAATCTGAAGAAATATATTCATCGTTTTTTTTTTTAACATTAGCATCTTTTAAATGAATCATCTCAGTAAACTAGATTTATCATGAAAATGCAATCTGACTTTACACGTTAAATGCAGATTTGTGTATGTATGTGTGTGTGGGGGGGGGGGGAGGTTGTAAATGCAAGGATAATTTCAAGGTTTCAGTGGCTCGAATGACCCCCTCAAAAAAAAAAAAAAAAAAATCAGTGTGAAACGATGTCATCATGCAGTTTGGTGGAAATAAGTAAGAATGCAAAGTAACTTGTAAAGAATACTCGCATATAAATACGCCCTTTAGATTGATATTCAATTTCTGACATATTAAAGCACGTAGTTGAGCATCTTTTAATCGTCACGACGTACTTTCTTCGCAGTTGACACCAGCGAAGCCCAGCGGGCAGCGGCAGCGGTACCCGTTGACGACGTCTTTGCAGAATCCTCCATTAACGCAGGGGTGGCTGGCGCATTCATCGATATCTAATGACAGAATGCAGGACAGTTATTTCAAAATTTTAAAAGGAATATCTGCAACAACTAAATACAATGATGAAATATTCTGAAATACATGGTTAAGTAATACAGAAAGAACTTTATACATTTTATACTTTTTTTTTTCTTATGATTACTTGATGGCGCATACAGTGCACGCAGCAGGTAAGACGCCATAGTTTTAGATTTTAACATCTCATCTAGAAAGTTGCCATTTGTTTACAAGTTTGTACGGAGCAGTGACATGAGGACAGTAAGTACAACAAACTTGCGACGGTTCGAACCACGAAAGAGTGAATTATCCCTGCCGGAAAGAACACACTGTTCAACGGAGCGAAACACGATGTGATACACAGTGTGAACACAGTGTGAACACATAGTGAACGCAGCGTGAAATCTCTTTACGTTAATTGTTAAATTCAAGCGTGTAAACATAGCCGACTATGTGGACACACTGTGAACACACTGTGGGACACTGTGTTCTCTCCGGCATCAGGATAGTACAGTTATCAAAAACAAGCGTTACCTATGGCACAATTTGTCCCAACAAGTCCAAGAGGACAAGTACATGTCAGAGCGGCAAACGAAGTTTCCCCGTCACATCCCTTCTTCCAGTTGCAGTCTTCTGCTTGCGCAAAGTGCACAACATACAGAAAACAATCATGAAAACAAAAACAAATACGAAAAATTCCAATAACGCCTATCACAAGCGAAATTCTACGAAACGTCAACTTGGCTTTACTGATTTAATATTGCAACTGATTGGCAAATTGCCCTCTACATTGACGTTAATCAGAACTTGATCAATCAGTGTTTAGTAGAAGCCATGAAAAAAAAAAATGAGTTACGGGTATATGCCTAACTTGCAAGAACTTCATTAATTTGGATTCTGCAACTTTGCTTGTTGCGGAAAGGGGAGGGGAGGGGTAATATTCCTTCACGTTGCAAATAGACTGAAGCACCGCCATTCTTTCAAAGTGCCACTGTTTTGCTGAAAGGATATATGTATACGAGTTTGTTCACATTTTACATGACAGAGGGAGGAGGAGGCTTATTCCAAATGTGTACATTCAGAGAGTACGGAAATAAAATTTAGTTCAAGCAACTTAAAAAGAGTCGCAATTAAACTAACATATCAAAAAATGCGTTAAGCAGAAAGTTATAGTTATGTTATTCCACTTCTCTACACTTCTCCTCTTTTCTCTCTCGATCTTCTGTTCTTGTAAAATCTCTGTATTATCATCATCATTAGGAATAAGTCGTTGTTGATATTGTTGTTTTTGTTGTTATAATGATTGACATTTCTATAGTTGTTACCAAAAAGAAAAGAAAAAAGTATTTGAAAGCCAACACGCTCCCAACGCACCGTTTCTGAAAACTAATTAGGGGAATTAACTTTGAACAATGGTGCAGGGTTCCCATAAACTCGACGCGATTTACAAACCCTTCAACTCTGATCCTCAAAGCCATTTTAATATCCTGTCATTTTTTTTTTTCGAATGTACGACGCACAAACAAGGTTTCAATTTCAAAGAGCTGACCGATTTATACACTGTATACATTTCTTTTCATTACACTCTTTTCTGTCCCAAGTAACTTCTTTTCGGAAATTGCTGGTATATCTTATTCAGTGCTGTTTGTGATTTATATGGCTTGTTGTGAAGCATTATGATTACAGCAATGAGTATTACTCCAGTTATGTGACTGTTTTTCCTGTTGTATAGGTGGAACACTGTGATATTAAGTACGTAAAGTAATAAAGTAAATGTTAGCAAATGACAAATAGCGAATACTACGATAACCTATAGAAGGGACTTGTGAATAAGATGAGGCTTGTAAAAGGGAGATGTCTTTTTTCCCGACCTAGATCTGAAAAATATCCATTGCCATCCACTGAAATGAATCTTTGTCCTGTGGTTTGATAAAGTTATCCCTATACGTGAAAATCAATAATTGGGGCTGATCGCAGAACCTGCTATTTCAAAAAATTCCCCTGAATATTACCGAGGTACAATTCAAATGTCTATCTACTGATTGCGTGGGAAACGAAAAACTTGAAATTTTTTGAAAATCTTTTTCATCTAATTAGTAAATTTTCATATCAAAGTGCTTAATTTGGGAAGAGTTTGAATACAAAAACAAATATAGCTATGTTTGTCAATTCATTTTGTGATTTGATACGCTAAAAAAGAAAGAATATAATTAGGACATGATGTGCTAATCTTAACAGTAACTTCAAAATATTTCTTGTTACGCAGCGAATGCAGTATTATTGAAAAGACTGCATTTTTTTTCTATTTGATTATAACCTTATTCTAGAAAAGGAAATTGCACTAAACACTAATTTTCATGTATACATTATTTGGACTCTGAATTGATTGAAGCATAATTGTATCTTCTTCATCTTCATCTTCTTCTTCCTCTTTTCAGGAATAATAATCTTAGTTTAGCTAGAAGGAAAGTGATCATCCGGTTGGCGACTGCAAAACAAATGGACACGTTCTAGATAGAGAAGGAAGCATTTCCCTTCTCCATTTTTTTTTCATTAGTATACCACACGAGGTTGCCTGTTATTACATCATATTTCTTTTATCGCAAAAACCGTGCTAAGACGTGGAGATGGCAGTCATGCATGTGGTTAACTTTGGCAGAGGCAGGGCTGATGCCATTTTTTCTTACTGCTTATTGCAAAGAAGAACTCCGGCTGATTTTTTGGACTGTTGAAAAACTATGAATTGGTTATACTGGGTACAGAGTTTTACAGGGGCGGATCCAGGAATTCCATAAAGGGAAGGCGCCTTAATAAAATTAAAGGAGGGGGGGGGGGGCGCACACCCTCCCCCACATTTTTTCTGTTGATTTCTTTTGTTTTAACAAAAAAAAAAAAGAATAAGAGGGGGCGCGCACCCCGTGCGCCCCCTCTGAATCCGCCACTGGTTTTAGAATTTGTAGTGATCGTGATGGCGTAAGGAGTGAGAATGCAGTTTAAAAAAAAAATCAATTAATTAAGAAATCACAATAAACACTGAAGGATGATGACAGAGCAGCTTCACCATAAGAATGCACGAGTTTGGGCTCAAGGATGCAGAACAAAAGAAAAAAGCATGCATAAATTCTACAAAGGTGACCTTGTTCAGCAAGCGGTATTGTAATTGAATTGCATTGCTACGTTCCGAAATATACCATACATATACCATACTCGTGCATTTTCATGGCGAGCCCCCACTCATGCATTCTTATTGTGAAAGTGCTACCTTGTTCAGTGTAATTTGTTTTGGGGTTTTCATAGTACACGACGTCGTAATTGCTTCTCTGCTCAAGGACCACAATTAATATGATTGATTGATTGGTTGATTGATTAATTCATTCATTTATTGATTGAAAGGCCTTTATTAAAATCTGATTTGGCGACCAACGGTCGAATTGCACAGATGTACATACAGAATTATACATTGATATAAAAGGAATGATTTCACAATCATAAGCACAAAAATCATCACATTCAAACATACATACAATTAATGCAAATTTAACTCTAAAATTATTACTTGAATCTTGGGTACATCAATCCAACCAAGGAAAAGAAGATATATAAAAGCACCAGCAACCGAGAAGGCCTACATAAAATTTTACAGAAGAACAAAAATAGCATAAAAATTCCTAAACTTCAATACTATCAATCGCACTCCAGTAACCCTTCCACACATCACAAAACTAACAGACCCCCACGCTCCCTCAAATAACAATAAAAATAAAATCACTTTTAATATCCACCATCACAAAAGCAAAAACACTCAGTCATAAACGGACAGACACCGCCAGTCATGCTAGCATGCAATCCAGGCGGAGAAGCCACCATTCCCGCCGTCACAAATTCCATAAATCTAAACGTGGAGCTGTCGATACCCGATTTATGTAGGCCTATACTGTACATGATGTGAAATTATGAAAATCGCCTGGACTTCCCCTTGAACAATTTTCAACACTATACAAAATATACCCACTTTCATGTTTTTGTTTTGTTTTGTTTTGTTTTGTTTTGTTTTGTTTTTTCGGGTGCGCGTCACGAGACCGACACCCACGATTCATACAGCCCATGAGTTCGACACTATGCTAACAAGGCCCACGAGTAGACCGACACATTAACTTAAGCCCCGTGTTGTATCTGTCAAACTCGTGGGCTGTCTTTACCTAGTGTCGAACTCATGGACTTTATTTGCCTAGTGTCGAACTCATGGGCTGTATGACTCGTGGGCTGTATGACTCAGGGACCTGTTTCCAATTTCGAACTCGTGGGCTGTACGACTCGTGGGTGTCGGTCTCGGGGGATGACCCCGTTTTCCCCTCTCTCTCTCCTTGTGCAGTGTTGTGGCAATTGCGATCATCATCACCAATAAGTCAGTGGCATCGACCAAAAAAAAGTTATATTGGGTGCATTTTTTTAGCTTTATATAAGATTCTCGACCATGACAACATTTTAAATAGGGGATTACGTAACTGCAAACTAATTACAATGACAACAACAGCAAAGGGCGCAGTTTGACCTGAAATCAACAAACGAATTAACGAATATAATGTCACTGTCAAATACTGACAAAAAGAGTTTCGCTCGACGTTTTGAACTCAACTGCCTTTGAGTACATGATCAGCAACTGTTGTGTCACATTGTCAACCCCGCCCTTCTGTCAATCAATCTGTATCTCTCCTTATCTCTCCTTCTTTCTGCTCACATCTATTACCCACCTATTCATGTTAATTTATCCAATTATCTATCACGAACCAAATTATACATTTCTTGCACTTTTCTCTGTGCACAGTATATGACAATACATGCGCACGTATATCGTAGAGATGTTTGTCATTGTTTCACTGAAGTTGCACTTTTACACTTGCAGTTTCTATATTATGGCGACGACCAGGAAACGGCCATCACTGCAAGGATATGCGTGATTGTCGTATAGTAATTTAAGTGATTACAACTTTTAGTTACTTTGGTCTCTCCTTGCTTTTTTTTTTCCGGATGATGTCTGTTGTACCGAAGGTTCGTTCATCAGAAAATGAAATGAAGTTCGTTATTCCAAAATACGCAAATTTCGTATACCTATATACACACTAAAAAATAAAGGTTCAAATTTACACCCTATTTGTCCCTATACCGGCACCCTGGGGTGCACATTTGTACCTTTTATTATGCAAGTAGAAAATTAAATCTCTTGATATAATTTATATTCGTACCTACAAAGATGCGGACATATCCATTAGAGTGTAAGTTTGATCTTACGAGTACAACCTTGGTATTCGTGGTCCAAAATGTTTAATTGACAATGTATTAATGTTTATGGTGCATGTTTGCACCCTTGATTAGCACAAAACTGAGGGTGCAAATGCACTCCCCTGCAGTTTCAAAATTCAGCATATTGCACCTCTAAGGGTGCAAATTGCTTATTGCAGTGCAAAGTTGCACCCATTAGGGTGGTTGTAAAGGGACAATTTTTGGGTTCAAATTTGAACCCGTATTTCTTAGTGTGTATATAGATGTTCGTTTCATTCATAGAATGAAAATGATGTCCGTACGAGCGAAATTTCGGAATAACGAACCCATAATCCATTTTCGAATTAACGAACCTTCGAAATAACCGCCCTTATTTCAATTTCCTGTTAACGAACCTTCGGGAAAAAAAAGAATCGTATTTAATATTCGAATTAACAAACCTTCGGAAGAACGAATCTTATTCAATTTTCGGATCAAAGAACCTTCGGAATAACGGCCCTTATTTCATTTTCGGATTCAAGAACATTCGGAATAACGACCTTTATTTCATTTTCGAATTAACGAACCTTTGGAATATATAACAAACCCTGTGAATGAAAAACTGAAACATTACGTCTTACCTGGTGGGACGCATACCAGCTGATTTCCCGCCATTTCAGCCAAGCCGGGGAAAGCATCGGAAGGCAAGTTTCTTCGCGCACTGACGGGAACAAGTTGAATGCTCTTGCCCTTGGGCGTGACGATGGTGGGACAAAACTGGGCCTGCGATCCTGGAAGCAGCACTGCATGGCGGTCGTTGTTTATTGTCAGTTGGAAAAAAAAAGTAACCAGAAACTAATCAAAGCATTGTCTCACTGAAAATTAATATTGAATGATCCCCTAGATTTTTATTTGAATTGATAACCGCATGGTTTTTAAACAATAACTATTTTCACATTAACACAAAATCATTCAACGAAGTGAATAGAGACACTTTGGGAAACATATAGCTTTTGAATGATATTTAAACAGACATATACACATAATATTTATGGTAAACACACACTCAAAAGAAAAGATCCCAGGTTGCAAATAAAGCATATGCTCAATTACTTGATTATGACAGAGGCCATGGAGAAAAAGAAATAATTCTTTGATTAAGTCGTTAATGACGTGATGAAATCCGATGTCTGTTCAACGTTTAATCTCTCTCATTTTCTCTCTCTCCTATTCCAACGCTTTCTGAAATGAAATCCAATACCTTATGTAAATTATTATATCATTATAATAGATTAACAATCAGGGTAATGGCTGATTTCACTCACAATTGAAAATGACCAGTATCAGCCACCTCCAGTGGAAACGTCCAAACCTTTCAGCCGATAGAATGAGCTTCATGACAGGGCCAGTTTGGGTAACATGAAACAACAGTTTGAAGTGTTTAAAGTCTCGTCTAAAGAGACACGAGAGAGCTCAAAATACACCTGTGAGAAGTAGAGGACCCAAGTAGATAAACGCCAGCTATAATGGTGTATGACCGGTTTCCCCAAACGTACACCAGAGATATATTATTCTCCGCCTCCCGCCGAAAATCAGATCACGTTAACTTCTCTACCGAATGCTCAGGTGTATCTGCTGTATCTGTTTGATACAGCAGATCCCATTTATTGTATAAGTGTGTTATATGGAGTGATTCGCAATTCCATTCGCTGCCGATCGACCAACCACCATTGTTTCCTGTTTTGTTTTGTTTTGTTGTTGTTTTTTTATTATGAAGGATGAAAGAAATCGGTTGAATTATACAAATCAAGCGATACATTACTTTTGTTGTATTACGTAGCATATATTCTTGAGTGGTAATCGATAAGAATCTTCGCTGTTGGATTATGCAGTAAAACTGGTAGATTTGAATCCCACATCAACGTTTCCTGTCAAGTCCGTACAATTTCAATAGCTATTAAAACTGAATAGAGAATTACACAATGACATCAAACAGAAGTGTTCCGGATTTAGTATGTCTATTGTATGACCAAATCAGAGGAAAACGTAGTTGCGTGGATTCCTCGCAAAAGAAATCGATTGGTATCATTCTTCTTCTTTCAACGTTATATACTATTCATCATAATACAGAGGACAATGTCAAGGTCTTGGCACGTTCTGATGACAATATGCGAAATAAAAATCTTTCAATTATCAAGATATATCTGTCGGTATTTATGGCTCATAAAGCGGAGATGTTGAGTTTCTGTACTAAAGAAATTACGAAACCATTTCAAACATCGATGCAGTCACTGTTTCCACCTGATTTCTTTAATGATAGCTAACTGATAATATTGACAAAAACAGAGTTTATATACTTAAGATTTTTTTTTTATTTGAATACCTTTTGTATGAAATTGATTATAATGATTTTCAAACTAACATGATTTGCTGGAGGTAAGTTCTCCAGTAATCAATATTGAACATAATACACGTGTATTCAATCATTTGTGTTTTAAATATGCATGCACGTTACTTTGTTTAATATGAATATGCACATGTTGAATGTTAGTCATCTATATCTGAGGTCAAACACAGCCTTCAAATAAGATTTATATAAGGTCTTGTTTCAGAGAATCTACTACCATCAAATGGTGTGGCATTGACGTCAAATAAACAACTTTGAGATTACGTTATTTAAGTCATTTTGGGTGAGCGTTTTGTTATTTTTTATCGCGCATTTAGCCTACTGGTTTGATGAAGTTTTTTGGTTACAATCTCGTATTTTGTTAGACTTATACATGTAGGCTACTTGCCTTCCTACTTGATGAAAAATGGCATATAATGCAGGTGCTTGCATGATTATCTAGCAGTGTATAGACCAACTTCGGTTTTGAATCACCGCAACTTTGATGTCAGCCATATCATGGAGTCTTCAAAAAAAAAAAAAAAAAAGAGAGAAAAAGATAATTCGAGTGCACGTCACGAGCCCGACACCCACGAGTCATACAGCCCACGAGTTGTATAGCCCACGAGTCATGCAGTCCAAGGGACATCACAGCCCACAAGCTATCACAGACACTAAAATCAGTGAACAAGGCCCATGAGCTCGACATCAAGTAAAATAGGCCCACTAGCTATACGGTCCACCAGATTCACACTAGCGGCAAATAAAGCCCATGAGCTTGACACCGGTAGGCAAACACTATATGAGTTCGACACTAGGCAAAAAAGGCCCACGAGACCGATATTGCCTCACGCAGTGGGCCTTATATTTACCTACTGTCGATCTCATCGGCCTTACTAGTATTTGCCTTGTGGGTCTGGTGGGTGATTTCCCCTAGCTCCTTGAGACTTGTGGGCTGTACTAGTGACTCTGCTTTTTAGTGTTGAACTCGTGGGCTTGATTATGGTGATATTTGTCATACACAGTCACAGACAGGTAGAGGAGGTGATAGTACTGTAGTTAATAAATATGTGCCTAAAGTTATTCATGGTATACAATATCAATTTCTAAAATCAATAATTACAACCTTGATTGTTTTTATCTTATCGATATATATTAAGAGAGAAAGTGGATAGGCCATATTGATTACTCAAGAGATGTGAATCATGACACACAAATCAAACAGATGCCTCTGAATAAATTCATTTATTACCGGTAAGCACCTTTACCAAACACGCCTCGAGTGGCTTTCTCCAAGAGAACAGGGGGCTGGAACAAGATTTCTTTTTTTTTTTATTGAACGATATTCTTTATTTGAATTTCATGAATCAGCATCATTATCTCAACGGAAATGAGTAGAACAAAAATATACTGTAGGCCCTTGTAAGCTGTTATTTTCGCGAGGGTTTAATTTTCGCTAATCATATTGGGCCACGAATAGCAGCTGTATTCTTCTCACTCTGCTACTACAGTTCTGGTCGAGGTGAGGATTTAGCTTTTAACGTTTTGCGAGATATTCAGAAACCACTCTATGAGATGTCAAAGAGCATGCAATAAAAGGGTATCAAAAGTTTATTTGATGAAAATCGGTTTTGAAATGGCTGAGATATCAAAAAACAATGTGAAAGAGATCCTAATAAAGTTGTGGCCTGTCGCCCTTTATTATTATCACTTTTTTGGCTATCTCAGCGATTTCAAAACCAATTTTCATCAAATAAATGTTGAATCCTTCTTAAAATTACATGCTTTTTCAAATTTCATAAGAGGTTTCTCATTATCTCACTTAGAAATGTTCAAAACACGAATCCTCACCTCAACCAGTATTGTACAGTCCCTTTAACATACAATAAAGTATTTTATGTAAATCATACCAAGTAGGCCCTATCACACAAAAGTGATATAAAATGTTGCATATAAGTTCTGCGAGAGTTTGCCCACTGAACTCGATAGTATACAGTCTATAGGCCTATTGCTATAGGACAATGAATAGAGTAGAGGTCAGTGTTTTGCCCCCCCCCCCCCACACACACACACACAAGACACACAAACGTATACAAGTAAACAACGTGTGATGTTACTCAGTATTTGCCTACACACGAGTCTAGTCCACCTGCACATCGCATGAACAGCCAGCGCCGCCAGCGCGCGCCGCGCCAGCCAGCCGCCGCCAAATCGTTCTTGAATCGTGCGTGCTACTAGCTACCCATCTCGTACCGTCACTGATCTCTGTGTATTTGTGTCTTAAAGTCTGCGATTAATCCCACATGTAAGTACAACTTTTATCCAACAATCTCTCAACTGTTAACCATAACCTAGGTTCTATGAGTTTAAACATGTAAAACTGCAGACCCTATGGATTATTTTCGGGTTGGCCGCAGTTACAATGCAAACATGTGTTTCAGTCACACGTAATTAAGTAGGTGGGACTGCACATTGGACTGTGGTGCTGTAGTGCTGTAGTGCTGTGTAATTACCTAGGTCTGTAAAATCAGCATCAAATTATCCCTAGGCTAAGTATATGACTGAATGAATTTAATAACATGTAAAAATTGTTATGATAATTACCGTCTATACTGGGAGTAGACACTATCAATACTCAATACAATACCATGCAATTATGTGCCAATTGATAATGATAACCCAATAACGGTTAATGATAATGAGTAAATTTATTCAGTAAATTTATGTAGCTTATTTTAAATTTACCAGAGTCAACAGAGTCAAAAATTAAGTGACATTAAACATTGTAGTTTGTACATGTGTAATGCACTTGTCAATGTAATGACGCACCCCACTACCCCCGGACATGGGTGCGTCATGGTCATTTTTTGACTGACCACACGGGGTTTTTGACGGACACCACAGTCACTTTTTTGACGGACAAAAGGCTGCAAGTGACGAACACCACAGTCACTTTTTTGACGGACAACACGTTGAAAGTGATGAACACCTCGGTCACTTTTTTGACGGACATCCTCGGTACATTTGACGCACCTCCGAAAATACTGAAACGATTTTTGCATACGTTTTATTCAAGCAATTTAATTTTCTTTTGGTTCATAAACATAATTTGTAAAAGTTTCGGCAAGTTTCCCTTACCCTGGCCCTGCAAGCACCGTACCGTCATTCACCCTACATCACGCTGCTGCTACGATATTCCGTGCCGTACAGTAGGCCTAGTATGTATTCTGTGCATGCAATCCATCCATACGACAATCACATGTGTGCAGATGCGCTGTGTGTGCGCGACCATTGCTAGTCCGGTGGATGCATACTGCAGCGCAGGTACACACCACGCCACGGCATTCCCGCGAGTATACACAGCCCAGTCGCTGTACGTAGAGATTCGCACAGCGTACTAAGAAATTGTTACATCGCTAAACAAGTCCCTGGTTTGACTTGAGATTGAGTATGCGTGATTTCATGGGTTTGTTGGATAGAAAATGTGAGGAGAAAGGGTGGCTTTTAAATTATTTGCTTGCCAGATTCTGGCAAGCATTTTTCCCTCTTATTCCAAAATGCTTCCCGACTTTGATTTTCACTTGCCGCGGGAAAACGCTCACTGTAATTTCACTCGCGGTACGTGTATACGGTACTGGTAGCGTGCAAAAATGTGTGCAGTTTTCCATCTAGGCTGTAGCCAAGTGACCCACCCCTCGGTTCAGAATAATGCGTGTTATTTTCCATAGCCAAGTGACGTACCATGACGCACCCCTCGGTCAAAAATTTGACCGACAATGATGGGATTTTGACGCACCCCTCGGTCAAAAATTTGACGGACAAAGCTGGTAAAATGACGGACACCTGGGTCACAAATTTGACGGACCAAACGAGGAAATGACGCACCCATGTCCGGGGGTAGTGGGGTGAGTCATTACATTGACAAGTGCATAACACACATAGAAGCAGACTAGACATTTGGTGCATTGTGATGATATGTTAACTGTTCATTTTCCTATTTCATAAGTGAACTGAGCCAGCAAACTGTAGACGCAAGATGTCTTTGGCTGATGAGCTCCTGGCTGACTTGGAAGAGATCGCAGAGGAGGGCAACATCGATGAAGTTGGCGCCGACCAAGACGAAGATGGCATCGAAGACATCGAGGAAGCTTCCATGGAAGTGGACACGAAAGCGTCATCGGTCAAAAGCATTGCAAAGTTACGAGACAGCCCAGAGGTAAGGACAGTGTATAGACCAAAGAGTTGAAGGCAACATGTCACTTTCATGCTGGATGCAACATATATTTTTCATTAAGGATTTCTTTGCAATGCAATGTTAAATGCTGTTAGTATGGTTGCACTCTACTACACATCGATCACCCTTTTTGAAACTGACCGTGTACTTTTGGCACACAGAACGTTTAGTACGCACTGCACTGTGCGCAGAGCACATAAAAATGTATTGGCTTTGACCGTTGATGAGGATGTGTGGGAAAACGTGAAAATTCACTGTCCATTAATGGGTTTAATCAAGGACAAAATTTTGAATTAATATTTTAACCGAATCGTAATGTAGTGTCAATGCATTTTCTAAAAAGCTTTGTACAACACGGTGTTCAATACAACTCAGTTTGTGTGCATTGTTAATGCAAAAACAGCAGTCAATCTAAAAAAGGAGCTTCAACTGCAGGGAGCTGAAAAGAGGCCACTCAAGTTCGAAGGCATTATTTTTGTACTGAAACTTCGAATTGAAAAGGGAACAACAGCATTTGATAGTGCTGGTTTTTCTCAATCACGTAGGTCAGGTTTTTACATGAATTTCAGTGTTAAATATTCTTATCAAGCAAATAAAAATTAGGCTGTCGATGAGTAGCAGGTCCAACCATACATGTACATGTTAGTACATGTATGTGGTATTATATTATGCTTGTACTGGATGTGCTTTTTAGCTCATTTTAATAGTGGAAACACTTCTGTAAAACACAATATGTTCGTGGTATGAACATTTCGCAAATAGGAGCTGACGGCCTTTCTCGCAGCATGACATTTTCGCGACTTACCACTGGTATCCAATGCATATTGTGTAGGCAAGAACTTTCGCTTGCATTTTAATTTCGCGAATGTTGCTGAGCACTCGCAAAATTGGCGAAATTAAGATGCACACGAACATTTCTTGTTACAGTGTGTCATGAGCCTATATTATTGATAGCTGTTGCTAAGAAAAATATCCAGGGGATAAAAGAGCTTATTGTATTGTGCACATGTACATTTTACATGCTTGAAATTGCAGTGCTAGTAGTATTGCCTGAAATGAGTTTCCCCCATTATGATACAGTGCACTGTGATACTCATTTTAATTTGTTGTTCCTGCTTAGTGAAATATCTTCATTTGTAAATATTTATATGAAGAAAAAAAGGATAAGAAGTAGAAAGGAAACTACAGGAGGATTTTCACTAATCATGGCAAGCAGCCGTGAAATGTTTTTGTCAAATGACTTTTTATTCATTATGTGAGAGTTTTATTTTTGATGTAAGATGTATGTGATCATTAACTCAGAGACGTACTTATTCAAACTTGCATATCTGTGTCATCTGTATTTCTTGTTGTCTTTTGTGCAGTTAAGGAATGTACTCTCTCAAATCAAGTATTACCAGGATAATCCAAGGAAAGGAGAAGGTAAGAACGTAAACCATGGTGCACATTACTCAAATTCTGCTTTCTTAGTCATGTATTGTTGCTGTGAAGTGTGGGTGTTGTTTGAAAGTTTGAGCCATCAGATATTCAACGGTTATCTGTTCACCAATCACTTTTGATGTGTCTTCAAAAAGCTCTTCATACTTTGGTGTAGGTCATGGGAGAGGTACAATACTATTGTTAAAATAGAATGAAATTGATTTGTAGGGTGCTCAATGTTTTGAAACCAGGATTTGTGCTAAAATATGAAATCATTATAATATCTTCTGGCAAATCTTGGAGGCATTTCTTGTCTGCAATAGACAAATAGTAGAAGAGCTGCATTACTGTGTCATGATTAAAATGCTGATAGCATTGACAAGCATGGATAAAGTGACATATTTTTTTGTACAGTCAGAAAAGTATGAGGTTTCATACCTGCTTTTCTTTATGTTGTTTTCTTCATGGAGGTAATGGCTGGATTGAAGCTTCAATTCCTTTTGTGTTATCAAACTTAGTTTACAACATCTCATGATCTCTTGGCATTGTGTTGAGATGTTTTGAAAAAACAAACAAACAAAAAACCTTCATTGTTTGTTAAATCTGCTCTAAATACCGAGAGAATGTTCGCTTGATAAGATTAAACTCAGAGTGCCTTCACTCTCATTTTAATTTGAGGTAGAGTACAGTTGCTTTCAATTTATTTTGTGATATAAGGTCACATATATGTGTGATATAAGGTCACATATAGCACCAGTAGCCTATCTTCAAAATTTGTTTGTATGTACCGTTATGTGTATATATTTGTTTTGATTTGTTTTGTTTTGTTTTGTGTTCATATCAAAAAGAAATCTGCACTAATGGTTACATGGCAGTTGAAAGTTATGTTACAATCACTAGAGTGGTGTGAGAAATGTATTTTTGTACAGTGTGAAAATATTGTAATCACCATCTTTAATTTCTTGGCAGTGATTTATTGTCTCTTACTCTCTGACACTCTCATTGCAGTCATGGGCCCAGTGGAGGCAAACCCAGAGTACCAACTCATTGTCCAGGCCAACAACCTCTCGGTAGAAATTGACAATGAAATCAGTGAGTATTGTTGAAAATATTGTTCAAGTTCATTGTTGACATCTCCCCACCCATGATGCACTTGAAATGTTATGGCACCACTTTGTTATTGTACATACACCCGCCCTTCCCCCCTCCCCCCCCCCCCCACACACACACACACAAACACACTCACATGCACACAGAAACAAACAAGCTGCAAAACAAACTGAAAAAGGTCAAAAAATCATTAAGGAACAATTTATTTCTGAGTAGCCATCATGAGACAAAATGAAACTAACAAAGATAACTGTAGTGTTGTTTATGTAAACAAATTAAGAAAAGAATGTAAGAATGTCATCAGCAGTTTTACACGCTGATTTTTTTTTTTCACATATTCACACAACCCAGCCACCAAAGTTTGGCATTTGTTGTTGTTGTTGTTGTTGTTGTTGTTGTTGTTTTTGTTTTTTCATGAGCCACAATGTCATCAAGTGCATGTAATTTTCATATTTGCTGTCCTGTCTCTTCTTGCTTGAAATAGATGTCATTCACAAGTTTGTACGGGATCACTACCAGAAAAGATTTCCCGAGTTGGATTCACTGGTTCCCAACTCATTTGAGTATCTCGGCACAGTCAAAGTAAGTTGAAATTTATTCTTGTTGTTGTGCTGTTGTGTATCCCCCTTTTTTTTTTGGAAAATTAATCTATTTATTTCTCTCTTTTTTTTTCCACAGTGGTCTCCAAAAATTATTCGCAGGCATCTGCTTATGCAACAGATTGAAGTGATCTAGTGGTTATTATTGCCTGCATGCAACTTTGGTTTACCATTTTTATTGACATTTTTAAAATGAAAGGGGCAAGGACTTTCAACTTTTCCATCTTTTCAAAAAGTGAGACAGTGAGATTTAAAGACTATTTTTCACCTTTTCAGTGGTCGTCATGCAGCAAAATGAAATTATGTTCTTGAGAAATAGGCATTCATCAAAGGATTGAACCATGTAAAGTTAACATTGTAATATATCTGTAAAAAGTAATCAAATCAGATGCAGCATTTACAAAGATTTTATTTTTACAAATTTCATTTCTTTTCAAAAGAATAGTTTGAGATTTTCACCCTGAGAAATTGTATGTTTCATTACTATTTTGGGAGGCTTTATTTTGTGAGTTTGTTAATTTCAAAAATTGTTAGTCCACTTGCGAATATGAAAATTTTGTGACATACTTATGTTGCATACAGTAGTTTTATGAAAGTTTGAAAATGTTTATATCAATGTGATAATTGACTATTGTTTTCATTCATGACCCAAAATCAGGAACTAGGCAATGACCTGGAGAGGGCCAAGAACAATGAAAAATTGCAGGAGATTTTGACCAATGCGGTCATCATGATTGTCAGCGTGTCGGCTTCTACCACACAAGGCACGGAGCTCACCCCCCAGGAGCTGGCTACGGTGTTTGAAGCTTGTGACATGGTGAGTTCCTGGTACACTGGATATAACCTTTAGCTACTGTTTATTACTGTTATGTACTACTTCCTGTTTAAAACGTTCTGAGCTTCATGGTCCTACATAATTATTTGCTGTGTTTCTGCTATTGTCTGAAATTTGAGTTTCGAAAAATTAGAGTTCAAAATTTACATGCTACTTGGTAAATGCTTTACTGCAAATGATACAGATGATAATTGTTATGCTGCAATAGCGCCACCTAGTGTCCAATGATGGACTGGTTCCTGGAGTAAAAGTTTTTTTTCGAAGTCCACAACCAGACATTATGTGCAGTGTTACTATGTGAGTCCTTTGCACAAAATATTCCATATGCAAGCCTCATCTTGGTCACATGATTAAGATATCTACTCATAGGTCCCATTTGGTGTCTAGCTACATGATATACATTGTACTGACCGTGGAAGTTTTCAAACTTTTGAACGCCATTCCCATTGTTGGCAATGTTCATATACTTGTAGAGCAGTAACTTGTAGCCGGGATGACTTTTCATTCATTTCAGTCGGTTATTTTTGTGCGTGATGGCACTCCTTGATATTGGAAACCTGTGGCTTGTTAGCTCACCTGAGCCAAAGGCTCAAGTGAGCTACTGCGATCGCCCTTCGTCTGTCGTCCGTCGTGCGTCGTGCGTCGTGTGTAAACTTTTTACATTTTCATCTTCTTCAGGGGTGGGGGGGGGGGGGTGGTTGGGAAGGTCCAAATGGGGGCCTGAATTGTACATTTTCATCTTCTTCCTGAAAACCTCATGATGAATTTTCGTCAAACTTGGCAGGTAGCATCCCTAGGGGGTCAGGATCTAAATTTATCAAAATGGGCACCATACCCCGCCCAGAGGGCCCCAGGGGGCCCCAATCCCCAATAATTAAAGAATCTTAAAAAATTTGGGCCCTTATTGTACATTTTCATCTTCTACTTGAGAATGCCTGGTCAAATTTTGGTAGAGCTGTGAATAATTTAGATTAGTGACTGCGTGAAAGGTGAACTTGCGATACTCAGGTGAGCGCTAGACCCGCGGGTCTCTTGTTGATTAACCATCAGCTCCCATAGTGATTATATAATATATCATCAGCTGAGAACCAGAAAGGCGCTATCACATTTTAAGATTTGAGCATAGTTAGAAACAAAACAATCAATTTTCATGATATAAAAATTTTATGTAATCAAAAGTGGGTACATTTTTAAGCATTGATCCAAAATTTCAGATAAAGTAGTGGCCTTGTGGTTTAATTTTTAACATTTTACTGAAAATGAAAATTATGTGAAAATGACACCATAATGTAAAGGGGATTGAGCTCCTCGACATGATACCAATAACTCACTACTCAAAAAATGCAAAATCGCCCGTCTGGTTCTCAGCTGATGATATATCCTGTAAATAGAATTATGAATGTGTCTTTTTTCCCTCTGACAGGCATTTGATCTGAAGCAGGCCAAGACGGACATCTTCACATACGTTGAGTCCAGGATGTCATTCATCTCACCCAACCTGTCAATCATCATAGGAGCGTCAACGGCAGCCAAACTCATGGGTGAGTTTGATTGGTAGATTTGAATGTATCATTTGACAGAGAAGGAAAGGGGCAGGGTTTCTTAAGAGGCTTGCAGGGCTGAAATAAAGTTGGTAGCTGCTTTTAGGGAGTTGAATTATTGAATGCATAGAGAACAGAGTCAAATTAAAGTGGTACAGGTGACTCCTGTTATAACGAAGTCTTCAGGACCAGCAAAGTTTTTTTGTTTTGTTTTTTTCGTTATATCAAAATTTTGTTGTAGCTAAACATTTAAGTTATTATAAAGATATACAGATGATAATTTTTGAGCTGAATTTTAATGTGTAATATTGTTTTGAGATTCTTTCTGATAATTGACAGTGAGGATGATGAGCGGAGTCCCTGTGGCAAGGCATTTCATGATGATGATCCACAAAGTGCGAAACTATGCTCACCAGCCTTATTTATTACACCTAATTTATGGAGCACCGTAGTATCTACAGCAGAGGGCATTTTATGAGTTGATTGGTAGGGGGAGTATAACATTTGTGATAAATATTTAGGAGCAGAATTGTGTAGGCAATGAAAAATCTAACAAACATTAATCTCATCAATGATTCCCCAATGATTTGTGGTGTTTGTAGGTGTGGCTGGAGGTCTCACCAACCTCTCTAAGATGCCTTCCTGCAACGTGCTGGTCCTGGGGGCTCAGCGGAAGACTCTGTCAGGATTCTCCAGCACGGCTGTCCTTCCTCACACCGGCTACATCTACTACAGCGACATCGTCCAGGCTACACCCCCTGTGAGTTCAATTATAGATGTTGATACTTCTTTTTTTTTTTTTAATTAAAGAGCATCCATCGTTTAATAGTACTCTTTCACAATTATGGAAAGTTTGAAATATTCTAAAATGTGAATTTCTGCATGATTTAGACAGCATCAGTCAGTTGTAGGAGATAGGAATATTTTGTTTGTTTTTATGCATTTTGCTTGAATGTGTATTGGAATGTGCTGATTGTTTCATGTAGAGTGCCCATGCTTTGTTACAGTGTTTGAGTTGTTCTTTTTTGTAATACAAAATTTGCCAGATTTGAGATAGTACTCTTGAATACTTGTAAGCCATAGTGTTGATTTACAATGATCCTATTTACATAAAGTTCATCAATATTCTTTGCAAATGATAATTATTACAATGCAGTCTTTTATCTCATACATTGATTAAGAGTAGGAGAGCAAAGTATTCTTCATTGCCCAATCCCTATCCTATTATGAGGGCACTGTGGCATAGTGGATAAGACTCCCGACTTCCGATCGGAGGAGCCGTGTTCGAATTCCGCCCAGTGCTTATGTCCTTGGACAAGATGTTTGTACCCACCATGTCCCTCTTGACCCAGGTGTATAAATGGGTACCTGGCAACGCTAGGGTAATAATAATAGCAGGGCCCTCTGGTAGAGCAGTGGCAACACTGAAGAGGCTACCCTGGATAAATAAGATCTTACTATCTGATCTTTCTGACAGGAGATGAGGAAGCAGGCGGCGCGTCTGGTGGCGGCCAAGTGCACCCTGGCGGCCCGCATCGACAGCTTCCATGAGAGCCCCATCGGCACCATGGGCCTGAACCTGCGGGCAGAGATCGAGCGCAAGCTGGCTAAAATGCAGGAGCCCCCACCCCCGAAGCAGATCAAGGCCCTCCCAGCCCCCATTGATCAGCCCCGCAAGAGGAGGGGAGGCAGAAGGTAAGAATGAAATGAAAAAGGCAAGAATCTTTTGTTTCTTTGTCTGTGGATTGTGGATTAGAGTGAATCCCAGCTTGCTTCAGGCTGCTCAGTAAAAGCAGAGGGCGATGTGCCATTAGTTTTCCCCTCCCTAATTGATCGATGAGGAAAACCTTCAGTGTCCTGGTGTATCTGTACCTCAATTAAGCAGGAACCAGAATGAGAAAAAAAAAAATGAGGTGAGATATTGGAAGGACTCCCATCATGTCAATCCTATGATACTCCTCCTAACTGCAGATTATTCATATTACAAATTATTTATTATACCCAGCAACAGCGCAGAAAACTCATACATTGATGACTTCAAAGTCTCCTATACCGGTTCAAAAATTGACATTTTGTTCTTGTTGCCTTTCTTGTCTTTATTTTTTTCGTCCAGAGTGCGGAAGATGAAGGAGAAGCTGGGGATGACTGAGATGAGGAAGCAGGCCAACCGGATGAGCTTTGCCGAGATAGAGGAGGATGCCTACCAGGAGGACCTCGGCTTCTCCCTGGGTCAAATCGGGAAGGGCGGGACGGGGCGGGTGAGGGCGGCGCAGGTGGACAACAAAACGCAGGTCAAAATCTCAAAGAGTCTACAGGTGAGTGCAGGAGTGTCACAGGTGTATAAAACAGTTGGCAGTGAAGCGGGTACTGTAAACATCGATATTTTCGTGTGTTTAATTTTTCACTCAAAAAAGGCTCAAAAAAGTATTCACGGATTGTTGAATTCGCGCTGCGCAATTGTCAAACCATTCAGAATGTGTAGAGCAAATTGTGAAGATATTTTCGCGGGTTTTAGAATTTGCGCTGGCCAGAAGTAGCGCAAAATACATGAAAATTAATGAACTGGGAAAATTTCTGCGTTTACAGTATCTCATTGGCTTTGGGACTGGGTGGGGGACCTAGTGACAACTTGAGTCGTGGCAGAAAGAATAGAAAAGATAGAAGAGAACTCAAGGAAAGAAAGCAGAATGTATAGAGAAAACTTGAGAGTAAGAGGAAGTGATATGTACATATATTTATATATTTATGTATTCATAAGTATGTATTTCATATATTTACAATTATATTCATGCATGTACTGAAATATGGAAAAGGTGTGTCGAAACAAAAAATTGCATTTGCCAATGAAATCAAAGAGAAAATATAAAGAGAAAACTTCAGAGTAAGAGAGAGTGATACAGTATTCATCGCATAATCGGGACAGGTTGGGAGTAGCAAACACGGCCCCTTTAAGCGAGGTGCCCGATTTCGCGATGAGCACTCACCATACACTAACGGCATACGACATGTACATGTAGTGCACACACACACACATGCATACTGACGTACTGTACATGAACATGAATACACAACCACGCTACCCCTCGGCGCCACCCTCTAGCTCTCCCTGCACATGGCTTTACTTTATAATGTAGGGCATGTGTTTGTGTATGTAAAGCATGTGTTTCGCAATGGCATGGATACTTATACACGGCGCTTTCGTGGCTATGCATGTACGTGTACTGGAGGGACGGAGGTCAAAACACACCAGTCCGAAGCTTGCTTTGTAAGCTCGATGTAAACGACAACTGATACTGATAGGGAATCTTTGAAATATTGTTGTGGTATTTTGGTAGATCAACAAAATCAAAGATCGCTTGAAGAAAAATTGTCCCGTTTATCAGAGGTCCCCGCCCGATTATCCAGTGAAAATAACATGCATTGGAAATGTTTCTGGGAAGTGTATGTCATTTAAGCGAGGTTCCCGATTATCAGATGCCCGATTATGCGATGAATACTGTATACATTTGTATTTATATAGTTATATTTATATGTTCATATCCTTATTCATATTCAAATTAGTATTTATCTTCATATTTGTATTTATATCTATATCTATATCTATCTATATCTATTTCTATATCTATATCTATTTCTATATCTATATCTATTTCTATATCTATATCTATATCTACATCTATCTATATCTATATCTGTATCTGTATCTGTATCTGTATCTATATCTATATATATATCTATGTTCATATTTATGATGAAGTATAGAAGAGGTGTGTTGAAACAAAAACTATAGTTGCCATTGACATCATTGTGTTCTCTTCCATGTGATATACAGAGACAGCTGCATAGGCAGCAGGCTCATGGGAACCGTTCAACCGTCAGAGGTCGGGAAACAGCGGGCACTGCATCCAGTGTGGCGTTCACACCGTTGCAAGTCAGTACTTTGTCCTTCTTTGCTAGTGTCTCAAAGTATGTGCTGTCCTCCAAGAATCATGTGTGTGTGTGTGTGTGTGTGTGTGTCTCATCTACCTACAGATGTCATAATGCAAAAACATTTAAGAGTTTGTTTGTCATGTGAAGTAAGTTTTTTGTCCCCGCCGAACGAGTTCGAGCAGGGGACTATGAAACGGGCTCCGTATGTGTGTGTGTCCGTGCGTCCGTGCGTCCGTCCGTGCGTCCGTCCGTGTGTCCGTCCGTGCGTCCGTGTGTGCGTCCGTGTGTGATCAAAATGTTCAATTTGCTACTTCTCTGTCATTTATGAGCCAATTTTGATTCTGTTTGCTTTATATGATAGCACCACATGGGAGCTTTCAAACTTCTACACAGAATTTCAGTTGTGACCTTTGACCTTGACCTTTGGCCTATATTGTACATTTTGCTACAAAATGCTACTCCTTCGCCATTTCTAACCCAATTTCGATTCCGTTTGCTTTATGTGATGGCACTAGGTGAGGGCTTCAAAACTTCTACACAGAATTTTGACCTTTGACTTCTTTGACCTTTGACCTTGATTTTTGACCTATATTGTACATTTTGCTACAAAATGCTACTCCTTCGCCATTTCTAACCCGATTTCGATTCCGTTTGCTTTATATGATGGCACTAGTTGAGGGCTTCAAAACTTCTACACAGAATTTTGACCTTTGACTTCTTTGACCTTTGACCTTGATTTTTGACCTATATTGTGCATTTTGCTACAAAATGCTACTTCTTCGCCATTTCTAACCGGATTTCGATTCCGTTTGCTTTATGTGATAGCACTAGGCGAGGGCTTCAAAACTTCTACACAGAATTTTGACCTTTGTCTTCTTTGACCTTTGACCTTGATTTTTGACCTATATTGTACATTGGCTACAAAATGCTACTCCTTCGCCATTTCTAACCCAATTTCAATTCCATTTGCTTTATGTGATGGCACTAGGTGAGGGCTTCAAAACTTCTACACAGAATTTTGACCTTTGACTTCTTTGACCTTTGACCTTGATTTTTTACCTATATTGCACATTTTGTTACAAAATGCTACTTCCGGCGGGGACATATATTACGCACCGCGTAATTTCTACTTTTCCTTGTATTTCATGATGAAGATGCTGATGTTGACAATGGTGACAGTAGTTTTGTATGATGTGGAATTAGTAGAAATATTATTAGTTGTAGTAAGAGTAGAAGCAGAACATTTAACATTTAGTGGTAGCTACTGATTGACAAATTACCCTATATTGATGTAGATAAATGGTGATTCTTCATTGTTTTAGTAGTAGCCATGGTAAAAATCAGGGCATACATACTGGAGATGGACCTGAACCAATGGCCTACATATCCTCATAGCAGACTAATAAACTTGAAATTTTCTGGTAGTTATGATGATAATTACAGTGATAATCACAGTGATAATACTTGGTATAATTGGAGCAAGAATAATAACGATGATGGTAGCAAAAATAATCATAAAGAGGTATTAAATTTAATCACCATTATGACCATCATTCCTGCATGGAGGAGGGGTATTACCGTTAGTAGTTCATGTCTTCTTATCAACGTAGGTATTTTGTTGTGTAAATGGATTCATGATGTTAATCTTATTTCTGTTTTTTTATACAGTTTTGATGCTCACTGATCCTCATATTACTTTGCCAAATAATAATGCAATCTTGCTCTGATTTGTTATACTGACCTTGAATCAAATATTAATGACATTCCATTGTAAACGAGTATGGTTTTATTATAGGAGATTGCACTATTGAGCAATGGCATTTCTGTTTGACTCCTGAAAGGGTTTGGAGATCGTCAATCCTCACGCAGCCGAGATGAAGGCCAAGGAGGCAAACAACCGCTACTTCTCGACGATGTCGGGATTCCAGAAGGTCCGGGATGCGGTGGCACCGAAATGATTAAAAATTACAATCTGTTCGGTTAAAAAACTGAGAATGCCCCAAAAACTCTGGAAGTGAAGAGACTCGGAGCCAACTTGTGGCAGAGAGGATCAGTAGTGTCTTGTAGCAACATCGTGGCCGCGTGTTTGACCACTTTTGAGCGACTAAACGGAAGCGTAGACCAGACCAGAGACCAGTTATACACTTTTTGCAAAGTTGCTAGAATGTGGAATGTGGAAGGGTCATCTGCCATCGTGTGAAGTTCCCGAACAGACCAGTCAGATGTATTGCTCATGTTAGCGTTTTTTGTTCTGTTTTTCTTTCTAAACGTGATGACTTGGCTGTATTACTAGATACAGCTTGGGTTGTATGTCACCTTTGTTCAGCTCATTTCCCAAGATTTGCAGTATTTATGATGTGAAAAGTCAATGAACCTGTGAATTGAATTTGCTATAAAATACATGTTGGATGTAAAATGGCATTTTAACCCATTGAAACCTGGTCCCGAGTACACGAGAGTAGTTGTCTATAAGAAATGCATGTTGTGGCAAGATCAGTGTGTCCTTAACAGGTTA
Source organism: Diadema setosum (assembly GCF_964275005.1). NCBI lineage: Eukaryota > Metazoa > Echinodermata > Echinoidea > Diadematoida > Diadematidae > Diadema > Diadema setosum. Next base: position 29,864,470 of record NC_092692.1, read on the forward strand.
ATGTTTGATGTTAACTGTACACACTGAAAAATGCTACAGGGTTCTCTCAAATCTCTCTGTCTAAAAGATACATTTGATTTTGATGAATTTGCAAGAAAGTAGCAAATCTTGCATTGAGAAAAGATAAACATAGTTCATGATTTTACCTGAGTTTAGAACTTTGTCTTCATTCATATTCATTGTTTCCTTGAATGTTTTCTCTTTATCTTTGGTTGTGTGCTTGTTTGCTCCATTTCACACAGGAAACTATGACATTTTCATATACTGAGTATATTGAGATTTGGCAATTTTGTACACACACACACACACACACACACACACACACACACACACACAAAACACAAACGAAAACATGATCAAGAAGCATTACATTGAAAGAAGCTAGTACAGTGCACATCCATTATAATGGAATTCTCATTTCAACAAAATCAAAATTCAGGTCTCAAAGTTATCATTGATATATCTTTATGCACTACTAGTGTACTGTTTGGTTTTAACAAAATTTTTATATAACAAAAGAAAACTGCCTGTCCCGAGGAGTTTGTTATAATGGGAGTACGCTGTAGAAGTGCATGACAAGTTCACCAGCCAGACTTGGAGAAGCAACTTTTAGAATTGCCCCCATTGTGATATGAAGGGCTTCTTGAAATGATTTCTTCAGTTTTGTGTGAGCAGGCTTCTCCCTTGGTTTGCTTGTGTGCACCATGTAAGTCTGCACCTACAGGGGGCTGGTCATTTTCGCTTAAGAGTGTTGTAATGATGTGTTTGAAATAGGGGGAGGAGTAGAAAATTTTGGGAGAGCGGTCAGAAAAAAAAGGATGACGTTGGAAGGAAATTACAAGTGCTGACCACTCCTTCTTTTGGCATGTGCCTCATTGGTTTTGATCTGTGGAAAGGAAAGGCAGAGATTGAATCATTGGATTAAGCAAAAAATAAAGAGTGACAAACAAACAGACAGACAAACAGACAGACCGATTAGTGAAGATGTGTGGAAGAAAGAAAATCGGTGGTTTTAAAGCCCATGGATTTTTTTGTACTTTGATCAAGTGTCATTATGACATTGTGAGGAAAAGAGAAAGGTACAGATTTTAAACATTTTTTTTTTCTTTCTTCTTAGAAAAGGAGAAAGGTAGAAAGTGGTTGGAGAGAAAAAAAAATGCAGAGATAATTTTGCATTATATTCCTTTCATATCGTTTTAGGGGCAATACTGGACCAATTAGTAGTCTGAAAAGAAAGAGTAAAATTTCATAAGCACAACAATAAATATATGATTAAAGTTGAATAAAAACAAGAAAAGTTATGAAACTTTGCAGTTTCACTGTTTTCACAAAGTAGTTCTTCAACAGTCAATGTGAATATGCAAATGAGTGAGTTGACAGGTTTTACAAGTTGCCATATTGTTGTACACAAAGTCTTAAAATTTCCAATTTTTTGTTGTTAATGCAATTATGACCCTATCTGAAATCCAAATATATTTGACTGATTATTGATTTGAAGTTATTCAGCCAGGAATAACAGTATGTTTTACACTTTCATAGCAGAAAATTTTACATTTTTGTCAGTTTTTTTGGTTGTATACAGTCAATGGTGAATTGTAGGATGATTATATCAGCAGCTCACTCATTTGCATATCCATATCAACTGTGTGAAAATCATTCAGCAAAACTTAGTAAAACTGTACAATTTTGCAACTTCCCTAATTTTCATTTCATATTTATAAAAGTTTCACCGTTGTGCTGATAAAAGGTTACTCTTTCTTTTCAGACTGACTTTTAACTGGTCTAGGAATAGCCCTTGCCATCTGCCATATGTATTAGCTCATTTTGCATTACATCATGTGTTGTGAAATAGAGCAAGGCTAAAGAAAGCCTAAAATTATTATTATTATTATTATTTATTCGGCTTTCATTCACAAATATCATAATACATATTTCGAAATCAGAACATACACTGGAGTGGTAAGGGTGCACCAGGTTGGGCAGCCCGGGTCTGGAATGAGCCAACTGAATGACTTGGGCCCTCAGGCCATCCTCCCCAACCCACCTGGTGCACCCAAAACAGTCAGTTTACAATATATAAAATACAAATTTCATTAACAGGCATACATTTAAACAAAAACAAAAACAAAACAACTCTTTCTTTGTAAATGTCAATTTAAGATATGTGTAACTACCAATCTTTCTTATTCCATTCAAATATCAGAGGTCATTTTCTACTTAACAAAACTAAAAAAAAAAAAAAAAAAATATTGATAAAAAATGTGAGCCATTTTTGTCAACAACATAGCAAACAAAACTCTACAGCATTTGTCCTTGTCTTGTATCCTTGTGTGGCCTGTGTGGCTTCTGTAACAATGCCAGAACAGTTCAACAAAATACTGTAACAAAAACCCAAAATCAAGGATTGCTTCACAAGAATGAAGGAAAAATTCATGTGTGTTTTCTACTACAGTATGTTGTGTATTTGTTGAATTCATAAGTGGAATTCAGTGTGTGTGGGGAGGGGGAATGACTACTACTGCATAGGTTCCTATCTTTAATTCTCATTAACTTGATACATGTACATACATTTTCCAAATTCTTAAATTTGCTTTAGAATAACACTTTTGATGAAAGTGGAAGGTTACATCCATATTTTAATTTGTGCCATTGTAATTTTTTAACTGATGCTTGAAGTATATATACATATATATATATATGTATATATATCTTATATATATACATATATATATGTATATATATATATATATATATATATATATATATATATATATATATATGTGTGTGTGTGTGTGTGTGTGTGTGTGTGTATATATTTATATGTATATTACATATATACATACATATCACTCATAATCTAGCTTGACAGTATATTCTAACAGTGAAAGACATCCATGGAGCTATCAATATTAGAATATAAAAAGATGAAATAAAAATACCAGTAATAAAAACTCTGCCTGAGATGCCTGCCCAAGATATTATGGCAGAGGCAATATATTTTGTATTTTAGTTTCATTTATCATCAAGATATATATGGGGGCAGCGGAAGAATGTCTCAGTCAACTGAATTCATTTTATGTGGCAGGTTGGGAAAGAACTATGTACACATATATTTATCCTTTTAAAAATAAAAAGTCATACTCTCAAGACATCAGAAAAGAAAGCAGTTAAACATATTACAAATTAGGACAATTCCACTGCAGTCTTCCATATCAGAAGCAAGGTATGACATTATGCCATAGAGATATATACTAAATATATCTATATGCAATTTCCAAGAACATCGCCAATGCACCAATTTGTACTCTTGAAACGTATATAAAACTATCATTACTACAAAGCATTTTTCTTCCCCCTTTTTTAAATCTTATAAATTGCTTTTCAACCCCTGACAAAACAGAATTTATATATATAACTAGATTACATTGGTCCTAATGAGTTTGTCATAATGAACGTCCGTTTACAGATATATATTTCATATATAATCCAGTGGGTTATAAATCATCCTGATATTACAGTTATAAACATGTTAAATATTAGGGCTTAAAATAGAGTTTCGTGAAAAGACTTAAGAAAAAACATATTCACACATGTTAGTAGATATGTTTTTCATAGATTAACATCACCACACATATTCAAAGAATGAAAGAAAGCAACTGAAGCAAAAATGAGTGGGAAGAATAAGAAAGACAACTCTTGAACCTTGAGAATATTGTAAACGCCTTTGCCCATTCTGCCGGAGAAATTACGCTGACCCTTCAAATCCTCTTCACTCCTTATCGCTGCAACGTTACATTGTAGACAGCGAAATCGGGGAGCGTGCTTGTTTTGGGCCCATGTACGTGTGTTGTTGAACGAGACTAGCGAGCTGGGTGTACAGTATATTGTAGAGTGAAAAACATCACCGAGCTTATTCTACCACTGCTATGCCGTATGTATGTGTACACTATTCTCGTATCTCAATCTCATGCACGTCATCTGCCTCCATTGAAGAGAGAAACCATCGAACTACGACAAACGAGATGATCATTCTGTGCAACTGACTCTTCGTTCCCTTTTTTATCTCGACAACTGGTCTGCTCCTTGATAGCTCCGGATCTGTAGGAGGGAAAATACGTGATCCACCCTGCTGGTTTGAGGAGAATCGAAGAGAATGCAGTCCATAAAGTGTGTCGTCGTCGGTGATGGGTAAGGAAGCCATCGGCTACTACGGGCTGCAGCTGCACTACTCGCTTGCTTGCAGTGATCAGCACACAGGCAGCTGCAGCTGTAGCTTCTCATATACTACTATTCTGACTATTCACGTAGACCCCGGTGTAAATAATCAACAAACCTAATGTAAACTATATTGTTAGGATTAACGGAGACCTATTCTTGATATTATAGTAATTAGGTGATCCGAGTATCCTCTCGGATCACCTATTGTATCTGTACGGATTCTTTCTTCTTCTTCTTCTTCTTCTTCTTTATTTCTTTCTCCTCAAATGTTGTGCAGCGGTTAACTCTAAAAGTCATTCACCTATCACTTCTAAACTGATACCATATATGTATCACGTCATAAGGACGACAGATCTAATGTATCACTGTCACTGTGATCAGTCAACCATGACGTCACTATGACGTCATTATCTGAAAACACGTTCACATTCGTATCTCATTAATGGAATGGATTTTCTCAATGAAATTTACATATCATATAGTTCAAGTCAAGCTCTATTGATATATTTCATAAAATTTAGTCACGTTCATAGTAAACGAGCGCGTACGCGCTCGTTGAAATTTTAACATGCTCCAATCGAGCTCAAAATTGTTTTGCACACGTTTCAGGTCATTTGGAGTATTTCAGAAAAAATCGACGGACGCGTACGCGCGCGCGCATATACGCACGCACAGCTCATATGCAATAGAAATTTCCCGTCTTTTCACACGTATCGGATGTCTGAAATGTCAAAGAATGTTTCTACCAAGTTTCAAGTCAATCCGACTCAATATGACGTCATACGGGCCCGTCAAAGTTGAAATTCCGCGCGCGCGTCAATGGCGATATACAGTGCAACAATGCCAAAAAACCGCCAAATTTAAATCCGATTTTACTCGTCAGGATGGACGGTGACCCCCCATTTTCTTTACATATTTTGAAAGCTGATGAGTTGTACATATCATTTCATGGGTTGGCGATACTGAAAAAATGATTAAAAGATATCAAATTTCTTAAAAAAGTAAAAAAAGTAAATTTTCAAAATGACGTCATCAAAATTCAAGTTCACTCGAGCGTATCTCACTTATCCTTTGCCGAGTTTCACCTAACTTTCAGTATGTTGTAGCTTATTTAATGTTCTTTCATATTTATAATTACAAGATTTTGATTGGATGACGTCATCACCTCGTAAAAATGGATTGAAAGTATCCTTGTAAAATTTGACCAGTTTACGTGTTATCTCTATGGGAGAGCAGTTTTTCTGGAAGTGAAAATTGACATGACTATCTTTATCGAGCACTAGCTCACTTATGCTTCGGTGAATTTTTCCCAGATTTTAATATGCTGTAGCTGAGACTTTGGGCTGTCGTAAATGTGCCCTTCGTTTTTTCATACGATGTCGGGATCACGTCAAAAAAGTTACTTGAATTTAAAGTTTATCTTCGATGTATTGAAATATTTCTTTCTTTTTGCAACGTTATGTGCAATAACTCAAGAAAAACATACCCTATCACCACCATATTTTGCACATGTTTAGTTCATGTCACGAACATTATTTCATAAAATAACAACGACTTGATCAGACGCCATCTTGGGTATGTAAATTAGGGTCAAAGGTCATAGATGTTTCATCCTGTATCTTGGTGAATACATGTCCTATCTTTCCCATATTTTGCACACGTAAAGACCATGTTACAGGGATCATTTCATAAAATAACCACTTTTTGCTCAGATGCCATCTTGTCTGTGCAAAGTGGGGTCAAAGGTCATATTTTCTATTTTCGCTATGACGTGTTATCTCTATGGGAGGGAATTTTTTAGATGTGAAAATTGACATGACTCTCTTTATCGAGAACTATCTTACTTATGCTTCGGTGAATTTCTCTCAGATTTTAGTATGTTGTAGCTGAGACTTTGCACTATCACGACTCGAATCATTGATTAAAAAAGAAATCGGATCACCTTAATTTGTCAGTGATGACAAATTACAATCTCTAGTTTTGTAATTGGTATACTGGCTGGTGATGCTGCCTGCCAGGTCGGGGTGCTAAATCGAGTAAAACTAAGGTATTGTTGGGGAGCCTGTAAAATGGAGTAAAAAATGAAACTTATCTGACGATAAGTCAGATAGTCCATACACTGTAACGTTACTACTACTACTACCCCTGTTAGATAGAAAGATTTTCACCACTCCCGCAGAAGTGCAGATCTGTTTGATTTCATGTCACATGATGTAGAATCTAGTTGCTAATTTAATTCTGAAGACAGTAATAACGTACATTGTTGACCGAAAGATCGGTCTGTATCTTGTCGTCGGGCATATGTTCCGCGGACACTACATGTAGGCCTACGTCTGGCTTCCTGAATCCCCTCCTATGTCTGGGGAAGAGGGTCTACAAAATGATAAAAAATTCCTCTGGACAGACAGATTTTTCTGTCTAGCAATGCCATGCATCTCACAATGTAAATGTTGATGATTAATGTGTGTTTTTAAAATGACACTTGAATCAATGAATGGGTGGTACTGTACATGTATGCATCTCTCATACTCGTAGTCATACTAAGTACTACAACCTTGTACAGCGTGGCGCTTTTGATCACTTCATTTTCTTCAAAGCATTTCAGCAACTGGATGAGGCATTGTACAACCTGTAGTACTATTACAGTGCTTCTCATCAAAAGCCTTTTCAGCATTCAAGGGATTCCCGAATTTGAATGATGTTGATTAAAGGCATTGTTATTATTATCATATATAATAATGATAATGATAATGATGATGATGATGATGATGATGATGATAATAATAATAATAATGATAATAATAATAATATTATCGTTATTATTATTATTATTATTATTATCATTATCATTATTAATTATTGCCATATTTTGCACTTGATTTCAGTTTCTCCACTCTAGCTCTCTCAAGTATAGGTTAGACAAATATTGGTCCTCCCAACACCAAATTCTTTCTTAAGAACTCCTGTACCTACTGTATAATACAAATCGTACATGTGTCCACCCATTAAAATTGTACACTCTGTAGGTTTACAGGGCTCCACACTAACTTTTATTTTTGGTGGCCCAAACGCAAACATCCGACCTTTTTTGGTGGCCCAATCAGGCCACCAAATTCTTCATTTCTGAAATTTTGGTGGCCCGACGTGCGTTTTTGGTGGCCCCGGGCCACTGGGCCACCGTTAGTGTCCAGCCCTGGTTTAGGAGTGACCAAGTATTATTTGAAAGAATGACAGGAGTCTCCATACCTACTGTTTCTGTATGCTGACGAAGATGATGATAATGATATGGAAAAACACAAGAAAACAATTTGATATACTTTGCAGCTTCTTCAATTGATGATCTCTGTCTGCATGGTGTGTCACTTTGAATATATGAATAGAAGTTCTACAGGCAAAGCATGTCATTAGACCAGAGAGTAACAAGATTTGTTTGTTTGTTTGTTTTTTGAAACTCTTTGCAAGGAAGCCATGTCATCACATGAAGGAGGGGTGGGGGGGGGGGGGGGGAGAGATTGGGCCTCCCACCCTGAGATCTCAGCTATGGAGCATGCAACAGCCATCGAATTTGGCATGCATATTACTTGGGATGTAATCTACATGACTTTATAATCAATCAGATTTCCAAAATCATATTTGTTTTGATAATTAATGAATTATGGAAATTTCAGAATTGAATGATAAACTTACAAACGTAAAAATAGTGATTATGGTATGGTTCTTGTCATTTAAAGCGTATTCACATGTTTTGAACTGTAGATGGTTTATTCTAGAAACAATTTAATTGTAACTATTGTTCACATTTTGCATATTTAACAATACTTAATATAAATCATACTGATTAACATTTTTACGTTGGTTGTTTCTAGGATACCTAACTCACATTTTAGAACAATTTTTAAGCACTACAGCTGGGTTTTTTTTTTTTAATCTGCAAATGGTAAATAATGCCTTTAAAGATAATATAAAGTTTTGGTATTACCTCAAAAGTTTCCCTAAATTTCCTTGTCTTAGTTTGTGTTTCAGGTTAAAGTACCTTTCATATAACTAACACTGTGAGACTTACTCGCCCCAAAGTGCTCTCATGTCTTAGTAATCGTGCAATAATGGTTTCGTACCAGAGCCGCCGCCGTACGGCGGCGAGGTAGCGCACGTATTGTACGAAACCATCATTGCATGATAACTGTGACCAGCAGCGTGCAGCCCCATTCGCATACTGAGTCGAGCTACACTGAATCGACGGCCAGCGCATGCGCACACAAACATCTTATCCGTTCGTGGATTTGAAATTTGTTCGCATGTGATGTGTGCGTATGCGCTGACCGTAGTAATCAGTGTATGTAGCTCTCCCAAGGTCCTCTCGACAGAGTCACATTCAGTCATCAATTCGAACAGAAAGGGACTATTGGCAGAACCAAACGTTGCCCGAAGCCTGTTTTTAAGACTTCAACTTAATTGGTAAGTCTTCAAATTGAAGAATTTTTTGGATTTTAAGTTGATATTTACCCGCGATACTGAATCTGTCATGATCCTGAATGCTACAATGCGAAGCCCCATTACGCTATGCGTATGGGGCTGCTGGTCGCAGTTAATTGCATGATTACTAAGAAATGAGAGCACTTTGGGGTGAGTCAGTCTCACAGTGTTAGTTATTTGAAAGGTACTTTAACCTGAAACACGGAAATTCAGGGAAACTTTTGAGGTACCAAAACTTTTTATTATCTTTAATATGTATGTACAACTGTAAAATTCTCTGCAGCACACTAACTGTTGTCCAAATTTTAAAATTTGGTATCAGAAGATACATTTAGACACTAGGTTCAAAATTTCAAAGAAGGCCAAGGCACAATTTTTCTTGGTTCTGAAATGTTTGAGATTCCACCCTTGCCACCTCCAAGCCTTTATACGGTTACTACTTTTTTATTCTGCACTTAATTTTTTTTTTAAATACATAATACCATTTATGGAGCAGTAGGCAAGTTTGTAGTGTAATGTACATAAGCTACTACAGAAATTGGTAAAATGTGCATCCGCTGTTACTCTGAGACCAGTGCATTGCAGAAAAGCAATTTTGCAATTGATGCATTTCTGTTCATGCCAAAGTACACGTACAATATTGTAAGTACTGGTGCTTGGAAACTGCTCTAAGGGACTGACCAAAGTACAATTGGTATATTCCTCTGGAGAGGTACATGTAGTGGATACTGTGAAAGGGTTTTCATGTCCCTCTCTCCCTCTCTCTGGGAAAGAGTTGTTTCTCTTTCTCTTTTATTGCCTAGGGCGGTGGAAATTGACACAGCTTTCTCTGATAGCAGGATTTATTTACCTGAGTGTCCTGCTATCCACACAAGTTCATTTATACATGTAAGGTAGCTGTAGCTAACTTTTATCAGGGTACAACATACACAGTATCTATACAATGTGTGTGTGTGTGTGTGTGTGTGTGTGTGTGTGTGTGTGTGTGTGTTATTTTTGATATGTAATGTTTGCCTGTAGAGATTATTTAATAACAGACTTACAAACAAAGTTATTAAAATAAAGGATATTTCTAATCACTTAAAAATGCATTACACCATTGTACATCTAAATGTCAGTAAATGCATACAGGTTGTGTACATACAAATTTGTACATGTATACAATGTGTGTGTGTGTTATACATATGTACGTAATGTTTGCCTTTAGAGATTATGGGATAACAGAATTACAAACAAAGTTGTGAAAATGAGGGATATTTCTAATCACTTAAATGCATAAATGTCAGTATTCTGAGTATTTACCATTTGTAGCCTGATGTTGTTCTTTGAAAAAGAGATGCCATCTTGTACTATGTTGCCTTCAAAAAAATATTGAGCACTGCAGTCTTCACTATCTGTGTAGATTCATATAGAATGAACTGAGTTTGTAGACTTCTGCAGAGTGATAGAGGTCAATGTTCCATCAGAATGACAATCTGACAGGCACTTAAAAACATCCAGGCAAATGGAAATGTAGCATGTGCTTGCTGAAAATTGAAAAGACAGTGCAAGAAAATTACTATAAGCAGCTTTGGGCAGACTTTTTTTTTTTCATTGAAGAGTTCCTTTTTATTAACAAATTCATATTCCGGGGAGATGGTGGGGGGGGGGGGGGGGGGAGGGGGTTAGCTTTAGTGCTGTATATGAGATTACCCCCTGTGGTTGCATTTTTAAAAAAATACAATATACCCGAGTATGGGCATATGTGCACACTCCGGAATGGTGGTACTGCGATACAGTTGTACACATTTTATGCTGATGTGTGTGTAATTGTCTTCCCAGTTGAGTCCATGGCATGATATTGGATTTGGTTCCAGTTTTCAATTAGGTACAATCAAGGAGTTTTCTCTTGAAGCAGGGAGTTGAAGCTCCGTGGTACAATGCACACTACAGTTGATTATGTACATGCATGCATACAGACTGTACTACTTGTGTCATGCATTCATAGATTTTTAGTTTGTATTCAAAGTTCAGATGGAGTATAACACATTTTTTAATGCTCGTTCTTTTCAGAGGCAGAGTTGCTGGATCAAAGACCCCTTTTTTTTTTGGGGGGGGGACCCAAATTTTAGCCAAATGAAAAGATTTAATGTTTATTCTGGATTCTGTGCATCAAAATTGACCTCAACGTACAGTATACATGGTATAGCACTCTTGTTATGCACTTACATTGGATTTAAATGGAATTTTGGCTATTTTTGTTTGGTCAGTACATGTAAGATTAAATGCTCTTGAGCTATGGTGCTAGGGGGAAACTTATTGCTACATGTACATTTTGTAGGGCCCCTTGTAACACATACATGTACCCTTAGATACTGCACATCTGTACCCAGCGATCACAATAAAACCGTTGTACACTTGCAGTGTACACTGTACAGTACTTGTTGTAGCTTCAACTGTGATGGTATGAAAAAGTGCAGATTGCAGCTTGCCTGCAGGATTCACATACTTACATTGTAGTAGGAGTATGCACTGTGAACTTGCACACCCAGAATACGAACTTGCAACATGTATGTACAATGGACATCCAGGGAGCGGCATGCAAATCGAAATGGAACTATTGTGCCCGATTAACGCCCCGAAGGTCATTGTAATTGTCTAGTCCCGTCTGTGAATTATGCATGCACGGAGTATCCCTCTGTGTGGATTAGCCGCCTGATTTATGCTGCGTGATCATCAATTGAATTACATGATCGTGCTTAGTCAAATTCAATTCCCAGCTTGTCACTCCACTGCAGATCGGATGTCTGATGCTGAATGTTGCTGTTGTATGGTGAAATATTACCTCACATATTCAGGGTGAAATAAGTCAGTAAAGTGAGGAAGGAAATAGTAGAAGTTGAATTTCAAGTGGCCATCAAGTACATTAGTTTAACCATAATTGTGAAATTTCATATTCCATTTTTTTTTGTCCAAACAGTGCAAGTTGTCCACAGCCATTCTATTCTACTGAGATAATGTCATTATCTCATACACCTCCAGCTAACTAGCACACAAATCTTCACCTAATTCCCGTATTTTTTTCTATTCTTTTATTCAGTTAAATCAGTACAACAAACCACGCCCTGTAGATCCTTCCTGGTTTTGATTTCCATCAAAATATGTTAAAGTTGTGATTGTTTGGCAAAATGAATTTGAAGGGAGAGAGGATTATTGTCCATATGCATAGATTATCAACTAAAACATGATTTCTGTAAAAGCCATCAAGAGAATTGTGCAACTGTGGCATCACTGCCTTACAGTGTATCTAATTTGCTCATCTGTGGTTGCTTTGGCTACTGCTGTTAAATGAAACAAAAATTTCTTATTTTTTCTTTCTTTTATGACTGATGTTAGTAAAATTTGTATCATTCCCTTTTTTGTAGTTTATTGCGTTTGTTGCGTTTAGTGTTGCCAATATTGATATTGAATCAAATATCATAAAATTACTGTACTACATGAAGTACACGTGTAGATGGTGTAGCCATTCCAATCCACTAAACTTTTCCTACTCTACTTGATACACTTCTGAGCCAAAGTACACAGTATATATGGAGAGTGTCCATCATATCAGAAGAGCTACCCAAGCCGGGTTGGGAATGGACAGTCTTTCGCAGGGTTGTTTTTATCTAGTGTGGAATGCCAGGTATTTTCAGAATCAATTTAGCTTGTCACATCGCAATGTGTGTGTGTTTTTTGTTGTTGTTTTTTATTTTGTGTGTGTGTGTGAAGGGACCTAATATGACTGCTGGCATACACTTTGTAATAGACATGTCGTATGTATGATACAGTATGACTCACTGCTACATATTGTGTCGACGGGGGCGCAGCGAAGTAGCCACATTACTCCGATACAGCATTTTTTAAGACAAATTGCATTGTATCTGGGTGCAGGATATTAGCATAGCATGACTGCAAGATCTGCGTTTGCATTCTGTTGTTGTTGATGTTGTATGTAGTGTGTAAATATTTGAAGCCCACTCACGTTTCTGAAAGCTGAAATGTACATATGGTTGGAATGAGTGATTAATTATTCATCATCAGAATAAATACTTGTATGTGCTCTGTAAGTACACATTGTACACTGTGTGGAATGTGATACTATAAGTATGCTACCAGTGAGTCAGTTGCAATTCATTACAATGTACACATTGTGCATGAGACCATAATACTCTAGCATATAGTGTACAAATGTATGTACATGTACACATGTACATACATTGTATGTTAGTACACATCGTATGTGTGTAAGGCAAAGATCTTGTCTATCTTTTATCTCATAACTAAGAATATTTCAGGATTAAGTGATTATAGAACATGTTTGTCTGGTAAATAAAAATCTTGATACTTTACCTTCATCATATGTAAATTATCTACATTATTCATAGATTATGTACACCTTTGTATGATGTCCATAATAATCGTTCAGATGTGGAGATTGTTGCTATAATACTGCCCCGCCCCCCCCCCCCCCCCCAGGAAAAAAGCAGTACATTGTACTTGGGCTGCAATGCCATTATATTGCAGATACTGCTTTCTACTGCGCCTTCTGCTGCATGTACAATGGTATGTGCATTACTATTCAAGTGCTTAATTTATGAAAAACAAGCAGATCTACCATTACATTGCACACACGTGTGTATGTAATATTGACAAATACCACAGGTATGGATGAAAGCAAAGAAAAACAATAAACGAAAAATAGTAATTTTCATCACAATAACCAGCAAGGACAGAAAACAGTTGAGCTGGTTTCTTGAAACAAAGCATACAGTGTACAGTTAATGTTATGACAGAACAAACACTTTAGTTTTTAGATTTATTTGATGTGATGCAATGTGGATGACAACTTTGTAATGTGCTACACTATATGTGGACATTGATTTCTCCATGTTTACAAAGACTGTGAATGCCCTTCAGCGGTGCTATCATCGCAAGAAAATGGTGAAAGTAGATTGAGTATTATCAAAGATTGGGAACAGAGAGTCAACATGGCAGGGGTCGCACTTAACTTTTTTTTTAACTAGCCAGGCGGACTGCTTAGAATCAATTTTGACACTGAAGCAATATTTTGGCTAGCCAGACGGACTAGTAACTTCAGAATTTTACTATTTTTAGCTAGTTCGACGTGATTTTGGGTGGCCAATGGCCAGCGGACCATCGCCAATTTCGAACCCTGCATGTATATTATGAGTTTATTTTTTATTCTGCCCAACAGCTAGTAAACAGCCCGTAAACAGATTTATGTCATTGTGTCATTGAGTAAATAATGAATTTGCTTTATTGATGGGCATCAATGCGGAATGAATTAATGTAGGCAACTTTGAAACATGAAGCATAATAGTGCTTTCCTCTTGAAACCTAATATACTATTACAAACTTAGCCGACATTATAATAACTGATACTGCCCTCACACTACTACTAGTGTTCGCTGTTAATATACTACTTAACATGTATCTACCTGTAACTCTGTATCATGTACCAATTCTTAGAGATCCGCAATCAATACAGTACAACAATTTATTCACGTGCACAGAAAACAACAATATTGGACAGTAATGCAAGCTATGACAGTGTGTGATGATTTGGGATAAATGATGCACTGATTTTAGAAGCATTGTAGACATGTTATTCAGTTTGATATAAAGACAACAGCTCAGAAAGATATAATGTGTTCTCAGTATTGAGATTATTAAAGCATTTTGTGTTATTCAATTATGCATATGTCACAAAATAGTTGTGTGCTGTGTGTGGGACACAAAAGCATATGAGAGGTGGAGAAAAAAGATAATACGATAATCCCCAGAGTATAGTTTGTCAGTATATGTGACCGTGCACCTCAAAACGAACATAAAGTCGCACACACTGATTTTGCGTGAGGACTGAAAATAGGTGAAATGGGTCAACCTAGCCGAACTTGACTTTTTCATATTTTCTGAAAGAGCAGGTCTTCTTTTACATCATGCTAAACTTTGGTATCATAAAACAGGCAGGAAAGTGTGTCTTTTTAGCAGTTTATCTCGAACATTTTTGGTAGAATCGTGTGATTAGGTGTGTTTTAAGAATCCCTTTTTCATTTCTGAAAAACCTTGTCCACACTCTTCACTTTCAACTCTAATAACTTTCGAAAGGATAGTGCTACTGCACTGAAAGTTGGCATTAATTATGAACAAAATGTTTTAATGAGGCATGCTTAATTTCAATTTAATCTGATAATCCCTTCATTGTTGTTAATCTGGTGGTTTACTTCCTTTTTTTGTCCCATTCATCGCACAGCCAGCACGGTTTGGTAAAGATTAAGCGCTTGAATAGACACTGTACTTCAGAGCCTCTTTTCTCAGTTCACACTTTTCCTGAGTTTGTGCTTTCTTTCCAATATTTAGACAGGTTAGGAGAGTCCATTTAATTTGAGTTATACATCATTTTAAAGCTTAAAATCTGTTCTTTCAGAATATAGTCTTAACTACAAATTCATGTCTGGCGACTTTTTGTTTGTTTTGAGGTGCAGGGTCACATATGGAAGGTCCAATAGGGCTCTGGAAATTTGAGCTAAAAGCAAGCAAACAAATAAAACAAACAAGCAAAGAATTTATTTGATGGCAGTAAATCATCCAACATCAAAATCCTTTGAGTGCATGGAACAACTACTGTATTATGATATCAATAGAACAGTCTCTGTCAAAAGATTGATGCCCCTTATTTCAGGCCTCCATATTTGTCTTATTTACAGACAAAGATAGAATTCATACTGAATAAAGTATGTTTAGAAATGAATACCGGTATACATGTGTATACCATGGTGGTTATAGTGTGTCTGCCTAGGTGATGTTTGTTAAATGTATACACGAGCATAGTTCAAGGGATAAGGATGAGCTCTTCTTAGTGGGTGTGAATCTGGTGGCATTTGCTGTACTATTGAACGAGGGGAGCCCACGCGTCGAGTGTTACAGCTGCATGAAATGAATGCTGACATTCACACAGTCATAACTTTCTCGATGTTTGCTTGCCTGCGTTCAAATCTTCTTTGATATGTACAGCACTCTTGTCCCAATACTCTTTCAATATTGGATATTTCTGATGGCATTTAAAGATCCGTCAGAAATTGGATGCAATATTCTGGACGAAGTCAGTGTATTCAGGTGTGTTTGATTTGTATCAAAGAGTAGAAAGGAATAGAGGTACAGGATGCTGGTATACGTTGTACATTGTTATTTATACCCACTGTAGCAATGTCAGAAAAAGAGGAGATTTCAAGCTGCCAACCAGTATTTTTTCTTTATCTTTAGTATTAATGCTTTGTGGTCATCAACAATTAAAAAAGAAAAAAGAATGTTTTCGAAAAGGTATGATCAATGTATTATGTGGTTTTCTGAAATTTGATTCAATTTGATTTAATTCAACTTTGTTTTCACTTTCTTCTTCGTCAGAACATATGAATATGATAGCATACTGGTATTTTATGTCTGTATGTGTATGCATGTAAATTTTCTCCTCATTTCGCAACCAACATGTGTCTCTTGCCATTTTGATTTTTTTTTTTTTTTTTTTGGGGGGGGGGGGGTGTTTGTTTTGTTACTTTCCATCAGTTTGTAATAATTTTAGGCTGTATGTGGTTGGCAGCCCCAATAGAGATAGATGAATATAAAGCATAAAGGATCCATAGATAGATCCATACATTTAGTTAATGATATAAAGGGAAATGGAGGGAGATAGAAAGAAAGAGAGGGGGAGAAAATAGAAGAGGAGGCAAGGAAAGAGATGCCAGAAATATTGATAGATTTTGATATACTTCAGGTTTAGTGCAAGTGTCAAGACAAAAGAGAATGGGGATGGGGGAGGGGGGGGGGGGGTTAAAAGTAGGCACAACTAGTGAAGACAGAGCTGGATGCCTGTACAGCTGCACTATGCTAAAGAGTGAGAGCTCCTTATAATCCCCATCTGCATCTCACCTTACTTGACATCTGACCACCGTCTGAACTCACCGAGCCAGCTCAGCGCGCATTTATATGTACATGCTGTGTGCATTTAATAGAGTGTGTATGTCGAGTCTCGCTCGCATCTGCACTGTACTCACAAAGATGTTGAAAGTGTGAGAGCTCAGTGTATTAACCTGTAGCTGGGATACATTATTAGTGCTGTTGGGTTTGTTCTGTGATAGTACTTTTATTGGGGGGGGGGGGGTGTATATAGGGGAGTTTCTTAAAGCTAATAATCAATACATTCTTTGTTGGTGTCTATAGCATATTTTATTGTATTATTCAGAGTTCATTTGGTAGTTGGTGGACCTATGAAGAAAAGATGAGGTTTTAGTCATGGCAGAGGGCTGTGAAGTGTGCCTAATATTGGGCAGTAATGTCACAGATTAGTTTCATCAGTGTTTGAGGTTATGCCACTTCTTCTTTTACTGTCAAAAATCCATGCATTTTAATATCCTTTGGCAAATTCAGAGTGAGCAATGCTAAGCCCTGAATCAGCTAAGTTTATTCCTTACTACTACTTATAATATCTTCATTGAGGATCAATATATGTATCTTAAAAAAAGACAAACTACAAAGCACAAAACTA